>NC_044356.1:20992326-21202326 GCF_007364275.1 Archocentrus centrarchus
GGGAGATTTATGTCATGGATGTACAGCTGAATGAATGTGCCACGAAGAATTAAGGCAGCTGTGAAGGGGGGGGGTCCAACCCAGTACTAGCAAGTTGTAACTAATAAAATGGCCAGTGAATGTGGTTCAAAAATGAAAGGAGTGCAGACTTTCTTCCTGGACTGCCAAGCAAAATGAAACAAAACTCTGTTATACATATACATACACTATAGGGTTTAATATGATGTCAGCCCACCCGTTGCAACTATAACAGCTTCAGCTCTTCTAGGAAGGGATTTCCACAAGGTTTAGGAGTGTGTTTATGGGAATTTTTGTCCATTCTTCCAGAAGCACATTTGTGAGGTCAGACACTGATGTTGGATGAGAAGGCCTGGCTCACAGTCTTCACTCTAATTCATCTCAAAGGTGTTCTGTGGTGTTGAGGTCGGACTCTGTGCAGGCCAGTCAAGTTCTTCCACACCAGACTCGCTCATCCATGTCTTTATGGTCTTTGCTTTGTGCACTGGTTTGCAGTCATTTTGGAACAGGAAGGGGTCATCCTCAAACTGTTCCAACAAAGTTGGGAGCATGAAATTGTCCAAAATGTCTTGGTATGCTGCAGCATTAAGAGTTCCTTTCACTGGAACTAACGGGCCGAGCCCAATTCCTGAAGAACAACCCCACACCATAATCCCCCCTCCACCAAACTTTACACTTGGCACAATGCAGTCAGACAAGTACCATTCTCCTGGCAACCACCAAACCTAGACTAGTCCGTCAGATTGCCAGATGGAGACGTGTGAATTGTCACTCCAGAGAACACATCTCCACTGCTCTAGAATCCAGTGGTGACGTGCTTTACACCACTCCATCCGACACTTTCTTGGTGATGTAAGGCTTGGCTGCAGCTGCTCAGCCATGGAAATGCATTCCATGATGCTCTCAATGCACTGTTCCTGACCTAATCTGAAGGCCACATGAAGATTGGAGGCCTGTAGTATAGTGTTGTTGCACAGGTGGCATCCTATCACAGTCATCTATCTATCTAATGTCAGTATCATTTGCCTGTGGTGCATTTTTATTTATTTTTTGTTATTTGCAACTAGCTTCATCTGGGAAAATAAAGTCGATGTTTCAACTGTTAGCTGAGTGCAACAATTTCTTGGTCAAATGCTTTAGTGAAATATATGGTTCAAATAAAAAATTTAAAAAGTGAGAGCTATGTAATTTTTTTCCATTTTCAGATTGTTCTAAAAGCTTCCTAAAATGTTTTCAACTGATCCAAAAATGCAGCAATGAGAATACTAATAGGCTAGAAAGAGACATATTTCTCCCATATTAGCATTTCCAGAAGTCCAGAATTGCCCAGAATTTAATTTGAGATCCTTCTTTTGACATACAACACAGAAATGATCAGGCTCTATGATATCTTAAAGACCTTTTGGTGTCATATTATCCCGATAAAGCACTTTGCTCTCAGACTGTCACTGTTACGCTGTGTGCCTGGCAGGGATGGACACAAATGCAGGACACAAGAGACAAGACTAAAGTTTGAGGCAGCTTTAATGCTGAATCTCTTCTCAGTGTCCAAAGATACAAAATCCAGGTTCATATATAAATCAAAAATGTGACACACTTGGAAACTAAAAGGAAGGGGGGGGGGGGGGGGGGGGGGTGCGTGTGCGCGCGCGCGCGCGCACGCACACACACACACACACACACACACACACACACACACACACACACACACACACACACACACACACACACCAGGCAGGGACCACAGACAATAATGCAACAAAGAACAAAGGAAAAAAAAATGAGGGCTTAAATACACAGGAGGAAATTAGGGAGAGTGGAGACAGCAGGGAACAACAGGTGAACCAAATGAAACTAATAACACAAAGGAAAAAAATCAAACACAAAGCACATGGAACACGGGACTGTCAAAATAAAACAGGAAGTAACGAAACATGATACAAATACAGACTTGACATAAGGGAGGCTGGCACAAAGAAGGAATTTAAACGTGACTAAATGGAAACCTAAACACAACACAGGGAAACACCAGGAAGCGAATCCAAACTCAAGACACGAGACAAGGGACTAAGACATGAGAAACAAAACAGACACAGGAACACCGACAGAACAGGAGAACATGGGAAGACAAAAACGAAGTGAAACCAGAATGAAATACAATAACTAAAACCAAAAACAGAATACAAAACTACAACAAACTGAGAAGCTAAACTGTAAGAAAAACTAATAAACATAACCAGAGATATACCAAAAAGCAGAACCTCATAGAACAAATGCAAACGGCCCAGGACCATGATAGACTGCCAGTTTATTTGTGGTTCCTAGAGTTTCTACAAGTGGAACGGGAGGCAGAACCTTCAGTTATCAGGCTCCTCTCCTTTAACTGTGTATAAACAACCTTTTTTCCAAGGTCTTACAACTGTGGCAAAAAGTACTTTTTTTAACATGACGTTATTAACCTTCAGGGCAAATCACAAGTGTCAGTTTCTTGACAACCAGAGTGCAGTTTGAGAAGAAGACAATATGAGCCTAAATCCCAATTTCCAACATTATAATACATCAAGTCATTCTGTTGTCATTCTGCTCATGGCCAAGGGGTGAAACTTCATCAAACAGACAGCAATTTAAAGCTCCAGCAAACCCATCAAAGGCCCCAATTAACAAGTGTCAGTTTGGGGTCACCCTCCGAGCTGAGGCTTCCTGTGTCCTCCTGTTGCAGGCGGAATATTCTGGAGAGACTGCTGAGTGAACCTCTGGTGCCTGGCTGCTGTTATTTAAGAGTATTAATGATTAACTGAGAGTGCTATTGTTCCCTCAGGCCCAGCTGTCCCTCCTCTGCCGTTGATCCACTCCGATGCCTCTGAGCCACTAAACTGGCTCCATTCATGTGCTAAAGTGACAGCTGCTCCTCACATTCCACATAAAATTAAGATACCGGAAAACAAGCTGGGAGCAAATAAATAAAAATTGACAGGTTTCTTTTGTCTTTTAAAGGGATGGATCGGTGATTAAAGGGTGGATCAGAGGGATTATTTCAAGCCTGTGCCGTTACAGTTAAATGAGCGGAAGATAGAAGGACAGATAAATTTAGCTGTGTTGGCCCTTAGTCATTTAGGGGATGTGAAGTAAATGAACTCAGCAACTTTACTGTTGAGATGACAGGCACCAAACAATGTGTGAATATGTGACCGATTAAAGGGAAAATCAGTAAAAACAAATACAGGATCAGAGTTAAACTTAGTGTCATAATCTGATCGATAAATACAAACTAATTTAAAATCCGGGGTGAGACGATGAGCAAACTTTGCTGTGTGTGTGTGTGAGTGATTGTGTGTGATTTTGTTGCCCATATCAACGCCTTTGTTATCACAACGTGTTACTTTATTGTGTTGAACTGTAATCAAGAAATGTGGGTTGGCATGTTTTACCTGGGAAGGGTTTGCTGACTGGCTCTTCTAGAAGGAAACGCAGGAGCCAAAAAAGAAGAGTTTATAACTGCTATTTAATGAATCTTGTCTTTACGCCTTTGGTAAAATAAGAGATGACTGCACTGAACTTGATAAGAGAAGCAGGATAGGATATAGACCAAAAACGTGCAAATTATCTTCATGCATGTGCACCATGCAACCTGCTGCATGTTTCAAACCTTTTCTGGATCCTTATTTTGGATCCATTCTCTGCAAAAGCAAAAGTACAGTGAACACTATCAGTAATTCCAAGCTGTATTGTTTTACAGCATCGGTCATTAAAGAAATCTTTAAGCTTCATCTCACCGCTGAGAGCACTTTAACAAGGTCTTTCAAAAGCACCGCTGGTGTTTCATTAGCATTTGCAGCTCTTTCAGTGTATTGTGGGGAACTGTTATTCTGTCACATGGAAACAGTTATCTCGTCTTATCTGTAATCAGCTGAGTGGACACAGAGACTGTATGTGCCTGCTGTGTGAGCACAGGTTACTGAGGGACATATGGTCTTACTGTCCTGCTTCTTGGACACAGGTGGGATCTAATTACAGGTAGCACAGTGGATGCTATCCAGATCACTTTCAATTAAAGGGTCTCGCAGACCTCTTTCTCTCTCTTTTTTGTCCTGCACATGTAAACACATATTTTACATTCCGGCTTGTGTTTTCTAGTTTCTATGCAAGGACGGATATGACAGCAGAACCACCTTACAAAGCAAATTAACAAACCTTGGAGTTTGTACCCACAGAGTAAGCTTTATAATAATTAGTTTTGGTTAAGCCTGTGGTTACTTTTCAGACTGTAGTGAACAAAGCAGTTCCCCTCATACAGTATGTGGGTGATAGTTGAGTATAGTTCCTCTTTGCTCTTGCAGTTTTGCAGTGCAACAAAATTTTGAGTTTTCCTCCAGCAGAATTGCACACATTCTAGGTATTTTAAAGCCCATACACCACATGCAACATCAGCCACCCAGCTGCGTTGTCAAAAACTCATTGGTTAATGTTAGAGCAGGCGTGTACTGCATATGTGCGGCTCTTTTTGAGCCTGCATTTTTAGTGTGATTTACAATAGTGGTAGCACACATCTGGCAGTCCCCTAAAGAAGGAAAAAAAAATAAAAATAAAAAAGGATCTTCATAGTTCTGGAATTTACTTTGCAGACTGGGAATATGGGGAATTCTGTTCAAAGGTGAAAAAAAAAATCCCTCTTGAAGTTTACAAATTAACACATTAAACCCTGATTGTCACTTGGATTATGTTCCATATTTTTATCTATTGACCTATTTCAGCTGGAAAGAGCCCAAAAAAGTTTGGATTTGATTTGATTTCTTTGGTTTTGATTAGCCATACGTGCTTGCCTATACATTTACCGGAAAAGCTAAGGTTATTTATTCTGGACAAAAAAGTATGTTTGAAACAGTCCTATACGTGCTTAAACAGGTACGGCCCTCTGCTTAGAAGAGAAACAATGTGTGCTGGCCTCATTTGTCAAATTAGAAAGTGGCTGTAAAACTTTCTCTTTATGGATTCAAAATGACTTGTTGTTGTCATTCAAACTCACACCACCATAGTATGATTGTCAAATATCATCCAAAAACATCATCAAACCATTATTTCCACACATGCAAAGAGACTGGTAGTTATATAGTACTTTTATACTCTAATTGAGCTCTCAAAGCGCTTTCTACTATAAACCAAGTTCAACTGGTCACACACACACATATTTATACAAGTGCTTTTTGTTACTATACCAATAAACACACACTCCTTACACTCACATTCTGACAGATGTGTCCACAGTAACTCAATGTTCAGTATCTTGCTCAAGGATACTTTGGCACGCAGAACTCAAGAGTAGGGGATCGAACCACAAACCTTCTGACAGGTGGAGGACTGCGCTACCAGCTGAGCAACAACCAGAATGGTGGAGTATTTTCAGTCTGATACCTCAAGGGAAAAAACACTGGCTGCTTGGTATAAAAGTGGAAGTGTCCATCCATCTTCTTCTGCTTATCCAATTTAGCATTGTTGGAGGGCTGGAACCTATCCCAACTGCCATAGGGTTAGGGGTGGGGTACACCCTGGAGAGATCACCAGTCCTTTGCTGGGCTAACACAAAGAGACAGACAGCCATTCACAATTACAGCCAATTTAGAATCACCAGTTAGCCTAACCCCACAAACTGCATGTCTTTGGATTGTGGGAGGAAGTTGCAGTACTCAGAGAACACCCACGCAAACACAGGGAGAACATGTAAACTCCACACAGAAAGGCCCCTGCCTTTCCCACGGATTCAAACCCAGGACCTTCTTGCCGTGAGGCAACAGTGCTAACTGCTCCACCATGCTGAAAGCGTGTGTGGTGGCTATACATTCGCTGTGACTTGCTAGTTTATATTTTTGGGGACTACTTTCCAAAGTAAATCCAAAGTATAAAACTGTGCTTTCAGGAAATGAAACACATACTGCAAGATATTATACACCGAGCCACTGACACTGGCCATATAGGCTTTGTATGCGCCCTTATTCCTTGGATTGTTGTAAGCATTGTGTTGTTTTCCCTTATCCTGTGCTAAGCAAAGAGGACAAGCACAGACCTGAGCAAAGGGAGTACTGACTTTCAGTTTGGGATCATGCTCTGTCTTAACAGCCAACAGTTTACTGCTGCAGAGAACATAGAAGTGGCTGTGTTCATTCAACTCTGTATGCATGCACGTGCACCCACCCACCCACACACACACACACACACACACACACACACACTGGTTTGGTTTGTGGCACGTGCGATCTAAACACAAGTTTTTTTCACAGAGGTGCATGTGTTGAACCAAAATGCTGCTGAAGAATTAATTAAGCGGTCATGACTGCAGTGGAATAACTGCACACTTTAATTTCTCTACTTTAGAAAATATACACTTTACACTCCACAGACGTTTCACTTAGTCATGTCTGGAGGGAACACTGCTGAAACCTTTTCCTCCAAGTATGACATATGTCTCAGGAAAAAAAGAAAATCCTATTCTGACTAGGAATCTTTGATTTTTAATCTCACTAAGGAGCTCTAAACCAGAGAACAGGAAACAAGATAATATGTCTGTGTGTATACAGGTGTCAACTATGTAAACATAACTGTTGAGGAAAGTTTTTATCAGTGCTACACCTGCCTTTGACACTTTGCCGCATGCGTTGTAGTGAATGAGCTTTTAAGAAAGGCATTAAAAAGAGGTATGCACTCAATCATATTCAAAGCACGTCTTTTGAATTACTTAAGCAAAGGAAAACAACAGCAGCAGGAGAAAGCACTGCATAAAAATGCCACCCTTTCCCTATAGATTTGCATTGAACTCTGTGCTGTGGGTGTGTTTTGGGTGTACAAAGCTGAGTATTTAACTGGAAGCTGAAGAGGATCTGGGTTGCAGGCAGCAGGATTTGACATCAGCTTATTTCCTGTCATTGAGTGTGGGTCACATGGTGAGTGCGTGGGCGCAAGATACTGGAATGCGTTAAAGGGGTGAGGCTCTTGCCACAGTGACACACACACACACACACACACACACACACACACACACACACACACACACACACACACACACACACACACACACACACACACACACGCACACACACACACACAGAGGAATACTTGGTTTATAAGCTGCACTAAAGGGAGACATGCAATTGAGCAGCTTGTTGATGGATATCTGATTGTCATGCAGACAGAGGTCAGATGTGTTAAAAGCAAGAGAAACATAAACACAACCACACACACACACACACACACACACACACACACACACACACACACACACACACACACACACACACACACACACACACACACACACACACACACACACACACAGAATGTCAAAAGCTTCTCCCGCTGTTTTGACTGGTTTCGGGTGGAGGATGATGATGTATTCTTCCAGAGTCACGTTTACGTCATCAGTGCATTCTGACAATCTGCTGATAAAGACAAGGTGACACACGAGATCCAGAGTGACTGAAGCGTTCAACACAGCAGCCGGTGAAAAACTGCCCTTCACATGCCAATTCAAGTGCATTCATTTCAATTCAATTTTATATATCTAGAGCCAAATCACAACAGCACTTGCTTCACATGAACATAAAGGGATATGTGCATCTGAATACACCCACACACATGCACGCGCTCGCACTATGCACATGTGTGTCCAACATTCTGTGTTTCCCACTGTTATAAATCTATGAGTGAATGAAACTTTGTCATCCAATCAAAACACTCCCAGACCGTGTGGCCATCCCCATCCCTTTTTTCTTTTGGTTCCGCTTAACCCCAAGCTTTCTTTCTTGTTCTGTTTGACATACAGATGAACATTTCTACATGTGAAACCAAAAAGTGTTTTCATCCAAGCTGTGAGACGCTCTCATCAGTAGCCTCAAACTGCAAGCAACTGCCCCTCAAACTTGAGTGGGAGTGCTGATTTCTCCTGTGACCTCATCTTTAATATGAGAAAAATAAGGTGTATTTGTGACCTCATGTCTGTTCTCATCATACACTTACACATCCTTTCTCATGAAACCAAGGCAGCCTCTGACATTAAGTCAGAACTATTTTTTTTAATTTTTTTTGCTACAAGGACATGAGAAATCAATATGGATGGAAGCCTACAGTATATCATATGGGTCCGTGACACCCAATGTGGCCCCACTGAAACAACCGCTGCAGACGCACACACGTGCACACACGTGCACACACGCACACGTGTGTCTGCCAGTAGTGTGGCCTTGATGTGGGCTGTTGTGCTGTGTCTGCTCTTAAGTGTCTGCAACTGGAGACCAAGGCTGCTAGAAAAGAAGAGGAATGAAGAAGAAGAGAGGAGAATGGTAAAAAAAAGAGGGGGGGGGGGGGGGTACTGGAGGTAGGGAGATCACAAATACAAAATTTGCCTGGAGAAAAAAGAGCAAAGAAAGCGTGATCATCAAAATATTATTTGCTGCCTAGTGAAGAATAAAGAGAAGTATAAATAAAGTGATCAGAGTTTGGTTGGTTGAATGGTTGGAGGCCGCAGGAGGCAAGCAGCCCAGAGGGGGTAGAGCTGTGTTGAAATGTGGCAGACATGGGTTGGGAGGCTGAAAATGGAAAATGTGACATGTCTTAGCACAACCAGAAGCCCCCCATTTGAGGCTGTGTGGGTGTGTCACTCAGCTGCTGACTCCTGGTTTTTGTAAGGTGGCCCAAAAAAGGCCATATCAGGCCTTAATGTACTATAATGTGAATTACACACTGGATCAAAACCTCATTAGATCAGAGCAGATCACTCCTTGACCAAATATTGCAGGCAGAAAAGGAGGGAATCGCCCACTGAGCAGGCATCTGAAGCATTTTCTTATTCTGTCATAAGTGACATTTGTGTATTAAATATTGGTTCATTTGACATGATCTTGATCCCTTCTAACTCTGTACTGTAGCTCTCAGGTCAAGGACAAATCTGCTTTTTTATGCCATCACTCACCAGGCAACAGTCTGTCAAGTCAAAAGGTCAGGGTGTAAACCAAAAACCCATACTGACCTAGCAATGAGGCAATCTCTGTTTTGTTTCTCAATATCCCTTTGCCTTGTCTCTGTTTTAAATGCACCCCCCATTTCACACGTAGAGCTCTTGCTATAAGTCACTGTCCGTAACCGGAGACACCTACAGTAATAACAGGAGCTGTCAAAATATATGACATACAGTATTATGCTGTCACTTCTTGCACAAGCTATGCTGCTCCAAGATGTCACTGTTTTTATAAAATAAACAGCTCTCAGCAACAGTTGTGAGCTTTTTTGCTCCCTGTGCTTGCTTTTTCTTTTCTCTCCTATTTCTTCTTTTTTCTTTTCCTCTCACCCCACAATGAGGCTGCGTTAGAACCAGGCTCAGCCTCTCATTGAGCCTGGTTCTGCTGGAGCTTTCTTCCTGTTAGAAGGGAGTTTTTCCTTCCCACCGTCGCAAAATGCTTGCTCATAGGGTCTTTATGTTACAGTGTAAAGCGTCTTGAGGGAACTGTTGATGCGAATTTGGCACTATATAATTAATCTTGAATTGAATTCATGCATTTTACATGTAAGTTGGGAAAGAACTTCAAAATTTAAAAAGAAAACTTGAATTCCTTAAAAATATGTGGATTGTACTGTAAAAATGCCACAAATTATTAAATGTAAGCCTCAATCAGTTGCTATAAGATACAAGACAAATAGAAAAGGCACTGAAATGCTCAAAGCTGATGCCAAACTTGACACCACCATCACCATCACCATCAACAACAACAACAACAACAACAACAAAAAAGAATCTGACAAAAGAAAATTACAGTTTGTACTTTTTGACATCTCTGATATTTGCTCTTATTCTAAAAGACTGGATATTTTACCTCCTTAGGCCCCTAGCATTTCAAAATTTGATCTGCTTGCCTCATACTCATAAAACAGTGCAAGTAGAGGTTATATTTTGAAGGGCCATGCAGGTCATTGCTGCGGCCCCTGGCAGACTTTGTCCAGTAGATGATGCACTGACCCCATCTACAGGTGAGATAGAAACTTGCAGGCTCTAAAGTGCAGTAAAGGAAGAGGAGAAAGCAGCAATTTATTTAGTCTTTTAAAGGGCACTGGCAGCATCAACAACCACACCTATTTTAAGTGCATTACCTTATAAAGATTATTTAGCTGAGATCATTTAAACTGCATTCATTTTCAGTTAAGAAAACGTGCACCAAAACTGTTTGCCAGAGCACTGAGATATGAATGTGTGCCAAAGAATGTGTTCAGATAAACAAAAACTTCATTGATTTTTTTTTTTTTTAAAGTCACTTTGAAACATTAATTAGTGTCTTTCGTTTTCCCAGTAAATGGGCATCCCATGATAGAGTGCTTGACAGCAGAAAAAAAAAAATAATGGCTTTCTTCAATGGTGCCATCACCAAACTAGGCACTCATTTATGCAGTGTACAATAGCCTAATTCATTCACTGTGCAGTCCCAAGAATACACTTTATGAAGATGGTCATGTAGAAAATTAAATTCTTTTGCATCACTGTAGGGAAAGTGTTCCAGTGTTTAACACGTGACTATTTTTAATCTTTTCTTTTCTGAGTGACAAAAACAAGCGCTTTTAAAAAGAGATCAGAGCTTCATGATCATTTCACTGACTGCGCTGTGCTGTCTACAGAAGACCCAAATGAAAGCACACACTGTCTCCTCATAGTAGGAACAAGAAGAAGAAGAAAAAAAAAAGCTCCCTTTGCTGGCTAATGCAAGAAAAACTGCTTGTGATACATGAGTTACCTACAGGTTTTCTTCAGTTTTCTCTATCATGGAATCATTTTTCCTCTGTAGTGTTCTTGGGATTCACAGACAGTATGAAACGGTATATTTCTCTGATTTTGATGAGATCCTTTAGATGTCCTGAAGGCATATACATTCCTCAGTCTTACTCCAGTATCGCTCTCTTTGTCTTCTTTTTTTCCCTCTTATTTCTAGACTTACAAAATCAGTCCACACAGACTGGCTTTTGCTGATTGTTGTGTCAACTGAAAGCACATTAAGGCAACAAAGGTATAAGATGTCAGCAGGTATTGGCTTTGTTTGACAGCCCAGGGACTGAATCAGCAGACAGCTGGCCTAAAGTAAAGAAACCATTTCCATTCTGCTCTTTTACAGTTTTACGTCTTATCTTCCCTTTGATATAGTGCAAATCCTCAGCCTAAGGGCAGCTCAGTGTGTGTGTGTGAGGAACACACTGTGTTGTCTCTCTGCCATGTGGACCTCTCTGTAC
The DNA here is from genome assembly GCF_007364275.1 of Archocentrus centrarchus. NCBI lineage: Eukaryota > Metazoa > Chordata > Actinopteri > Cichliformes > Cichlidae > Archocentrus > Archocentrus centrarchus. The sequence goes on from NC_044356.1 coordinate 21,003,598, forward strand.
TCTTAGGTTCACAAGGGAGGGGCCTATATCTGCATGCAGGAAAGCCAGCTCCTCTTATTTCCCTGGCAAATGTCACCACAACCAGTCACATTTCTCTCCTCCTCCTCCTCCTCCCCCTCCATCACCACCAGCAGCTCTTCTCTTCCACACTTCTCCTCTTTCCTCCATCCCTCACTCCTTACACTGCCTGTCAGAATTCCCACATATCCCTAGAGGATAAGATGCCATGGAGGCCACAGGAAGAACTGTGCTGTATGTCTGCTCTGTTCTGCTCATCTTAACAGGTGAGTGCGGCGTGGTTAAGCTTGTCACTGTGGGACACTGTGCGTGAGCTGTCAGTGTTGTTTTGGTGTAGTGATAGCTGCTGCTGTGGTTGCTGTGTTTGCTTGGTTGGTATGGTAAAACTGAAGGGAGTGTTGGAAGTTTTTATGGTGCGCAGTAACAAAATGTTCATGCAGATCTTTTATGTAGTTTCGGTCAGAAACGCAGTAATGAAACTTGTTTTCAACATTTATAAACCTGAAAATGGATCTTTATTGGCACGAGAGCTCAATTTAATGACACCCAGAGTATCTTTTTAATTTTTAAAGCAAAACTTATTTTTGCTTATATTAGAAAAACTGGACAACTGGTTGATGAGTTCTTTGTGCTCTAGGCAGTCTATTTAAAATCTTAGAGCCTTAAAGTTTTCTATTTAGAGCCTTTCCTGGTTTCTTTTGCATGTCCTTTCCATAGTCATTGCTGCATGACTCTACAGAATTAGCTTTTCTGTTCTATTGTTGACTCCAAGTAAATACATGAAAACAGGGTCATTTCAAAAGAAGAAGTGACCCAGGCCACAGCAGTGTGGCTAAGAGATAACAGACATGTAATAGCGCACCTCATGACTTGATAAAGCACACAGAAAAATCCCTCAAACTTTGCTTCCCTTCTGCTTTAATGCTTGTATCATCAACCATCCTTGAGAAGCCCTATTTGTCTTATCTGAAAAAGAACAGGAGATGGTGGCGTTCGGATATGCGCGGTGACTCTATTTAGTATCCAAACAACTTTGGATGTGTGTGAGGGTGATAAGAGGCAGGGCTTTTGGGTCTCCACATGAAAGTTTATGTGGGGGCAAGGCCGCCAAACGAAGCTTCTGTCTCACCTCAGAGCCCATTGTGACTGTAATCAACTACATCATCATCCATGGTGTTTGGGGACAACAGTGAAGGAGCGGGCTCGGCACACTCCTCTTTTTGCCTTTTCACCGGATCTTGGCTGGTGTAAACACAGGCACACTCCTGCTTCTGACACACACTCGCAGTCATACACACACAGACACACACACGCGCACATGCACACTGAAACTGGCCTGCTGTGTTACAAGAATGAAAAGTGTCAACGTGGTGTTTGTGCTGCATGCATTATTTAGGACATAACACCAGACAGTAGATCTATTGTGATAGTCAACATGAGCAAAACATGAGCGCTCACAGAGGGAAAGGAAGGGACATGAGGGAAAATATGGCTTTACAAGGAAAAAAAAACAAACCAAACCACAAACTCAGTTCCCTGACCCCCCCCCCCCCCCCCTCCCCCACACACACACACAATTTTCATATCAACATTAAGTCGAACGATGCGTAACACAAACTTAAATAAGTCTTGATTACTTTGTAAAACATTCAATGCTGAAATTATTCGAAACGCAGAGAACAGAAACTGTTATTCGTGACCATCTTCCTGACATTTCTTCAGTGCCGAAAAAGAGAAGTTGCACAAACAGAAGCGAGACAAAGGCGCTCAAACAGAGAAAGGGGAAGTTGAAAGAGATAACTGAACAAAAATTGTGAAGTATTGGTGAGTTCGTTTCACAGTAGCACTGCCTACTCACATGCTGCTGCCTAACTCAGCCTGGCATCCAAATGGACTCCACCATTTCATCTCACTTATGAACTTTAAAATGTCAAACGAACACAGGTCACAGTACAGATGCAGTTCAGTGTATTTTAGAAAGATGTGGTCATTTAAATATGTAAATAATGACATAATTCATTCATCAGTAAAAGTGCTCGACCTTCCAGGTGAGGTGGCGGTATCTGCTGAAAAACACTGATGTCGCTTTCTGCTGTTTGTGTTTTTTTTTTCCAAGGTTTTCTGTAACCAGCGATCAAACTGCCCTGGCAACCAGCCACAGCTTTAACAGACCACAAGAGACACTAGATCAGTCGCTGTAGTTACTTCACAGAGCGCAAGTGTTTGTATGGCAACAAGTCACTTATAAAAGAAACAGGCCTGATCCTTGTCTGGCAACAATATCACTCTGTAGGGAGTTGGGTCAATATTAACTCACCACAGTTTCAGGACCTGGACACTTTGGAGACTAGGATGCAGATCATTGCAGATTAGGCAACCAAAACAGGAGTGACTTCTAAAAAATACATAGTCTAATATTTGCACACTTTAATGTGCCAATAACTTTAGTGTGCTGGCAACTTTTAATTTCAAATTTTTCCAGTTTTTACATTTAAATCTCCCCAAAAATGCTACAAAACCATAACGCTGCAACAAAGCAATGGCAAATGGTAATTTCTGAATGTTCCCAAGTGCCAATAAACAATAAAATGATGCAGGATTGATGCATGTTTTACTTTTCAGTCTTGAATGAAAGTATTTTTATCCATGCTACTGTTGTATCACATGGCATGTACAAAGGGTCTCACCCAGTTAACTTTAAAGTGGGGTACACAGAAAACACTATTATATCAGCAAACAGCACATCTATTGTATGTCAGTATGTTATTAATTGCTAACCACAGGCAAAAATATACTTAAAGTGAAAGAAAACAGAGGATTGTGACCTGATTTTGCAGTCAATTTGGTTCAGTGTATCAGTTCTGCAGCTTTATTTAGTTCAAAATAATCCTTATTTATTGTATACTGAGTCTTGGCATATATATATATATATATATATATATATATATATATATATATATATATATATATATAAACTTCTATTTTTTTAGCTAATTAGCATAGTGGAGCATTTAGCAGATAAAAATCCGGACTTTTTCCACATAAGCTGTCAAAGATGGAAAACAGATGACTGAGAATGGCAAAAAAAAAAGTAAAATGTTGGCCCATATACAGGTGCTGGTCATAAAATCAGAATATCATGAAAATGTTGATTTATTTCAGTAATTCCATTCAAGAAGTGAGTGCGGTTATCCCCATTGCTTGTACACTTTTATTCTACCACATCTTTTCCTTTCTTTCGCCTCTCTATTTATGTGCTCTGTGAACAGCCAGCCTCTTTAGCAGTGACCCTTTGTGTCTTGCCCTCCTTGTGCAAAGTGTCAAAGGTTGCCTTTTGGACAACTGTCAAGTCAGCAGTCTTCCCCATGATTGTGTAGCCTACTAGACTGAGAGACCATTTAAAGGCCTTTGCAGGTGTTTTTGAGTTAATTAGCTGAGTAGAGTGTGGCACCAGGTGTATTGAACCTGTTCACAATATTCTAATTTTCTGAGATACTGAATTTGGGGTTTTCATTAGTTGTCAGTTATAATCATCAAAATTAAAATAAATAAACATTTGAAATATATCAGTCTGTGTGTAATGAATAGATATATTATACAAGTTTCACTTTTTGAATGGAATTACTGAAATAAATGAACTTTTTCATGATATTCTAATTTTATGACCAGCACCTGTATGGTGAATTTTGCATCACTGTTGTACAAGCAACTTGTTGTTCAACCTCTAAGTACCCCAAAAGTAATATATTAGATATTAGCAAGCCAATAGCATCTAGATGTGTGTAAAGAACTACAACAGAGCAAACTGGAACAAGATGTTTTTTTTCCTTTTGCCCTCTTTATTACGTAATTTCCATAACAACTGAAACTTTAAGAAATGGTTACATTTCTTTTTTTTTCTTCCTTTTTTTTTTGCAAAAATGAAGCTTTTGCAAGAAATGTGACAGAAAGTTCATTGTAAATGATCATCTCATACATACTAGTGCTGATTTCTAGATCCCTGACTAAAAGCATCTTAATCATTAAAGGACTACATACTTTCTGAACAAGCTTTTAATCAAAAGTAATGTGTATTGTATGAAACCTGATGTCTCACATTGAAAATCTAACATGTTACCTTATACCAACTGTACAGTAACTCAGTTTTCCTTCTTCTCATTTCCTTCTCCCATCATTTCCATCAACTCAGAGGTTAGCTGTCAATTGATTCACATTGATCCATTGGTCAGTCATGTCATTGAAGGGGAGTCCTTACTCCTGTCCGTGGAGACCCACTTCCCACTGGACAAAGCAGACATTCAGGGAACCTGGTCATACACCATGATAAGCGGCACCAAGAGCAGGATGTTGGTGACATTTACCAAAGAAAATGTAATTACTGATATGACATACGGTGACCACCTCGTCTTTAGAGAATCAAATCTTTCTTTGGAAATCAAGAACTTAAAAAGAGACGATGAAGGAGATTATCACTTAAGCCTCAACATAAAGCTTCATAACCAAACAGGATCCATTATCAAGGAGGAGAAAACAGTTCTTGTAACGGTAGATGGTAAGTTACGTGTTTCTGAGACCTTATGTTTCCCAACATTTGATTAATCTAATAGGTCATTGTGCAAAATATCATCCATTTTTCTTGCCTTTCAAACCCCATAGTCCCCGTGTCCAATCCAGTCATTGAGAAGAGCCCTTCCTATGCAGTCATTGAGGACAAGGCAAACGTAACCTGGACTTGTTCTGTTGAGAAAGGAACAAGAGTTAAATTCAAGTGGTTCAGGGATAATGTTGCACTGGGTGCTAGTGACAGATACCACTTCTCTCAAGATAGCGCTACACTGTTAATCAGCCCTGTGAGAAAAGAGGACAAGGGAAGTTATCACTGTGTGGCCAGCAACCCAGTCACCGCGGGCCAACACAGCAGGGCCGTGGAACTCATCGTCTACTGTGAGTAGCTATATCTGTCCATCCATCTTTTCTTCTTCCTTTTCTGAAACCTGTAAAGTCTTTGTCCCTTTCCTAGAACACATTGAGGTAAAAACAGAAGTGTTCAAACGTGTGCTTTAAGAGAAGCTGTCATCTCTAAGCCAGCAGCTGCTTTCATAAAGTTAATCAAAATATACTCTCTTTTTAAAACCTAAATATGTCACAAAGTTCCTGGACTCATCGCAGACCACAGGATAGATCTACTGTTGATGTTTTCTCTTCTTCAGAATAGCTGGGAGTGCTGAGTCATGTGTAAATTTCAGCGAGAGCAGCCTACTTACTATCGGGCGAAAACAAACACAAAAAAACCCATGCAGCTGTTATGGGATGGTATTTGCATGGGAGCAGACTTATCTCACAGAGCTCCTCTGTTCTATTATAAACGGCGTAGATGCACCGATAGACCTTACTGGCTGTGGAAATACGAGGCTAAACTGAGAACACGCTGCATGCGTAATGTTCCTGCGGATTCATGTTAATGCGTTTAAATCTTTACAAAACAGATGACTGTGTACTGACAGGGCGAGAAAGGTGTCGTGCATTTATCTGCAGCTTCCTTTAGTCAGTGTGTTGGTGTTCTCATCTTGACGGTGACATCATTTTTGTTTGCATAGGCAGATCGTGTTTGTGTTTCTGCCTGCAGTAAGCGCTCTCGGTTTCTTTCAGTTTTACCATATTGAGTTTCTAGTACAGCCAGTCTCCTTCTTAGTGTTTGTTGTCACTGTGAAATACATTAAAACCCGCTGATGGTAAATTGGTTGGTTTGCTACTAATGTTAGACTAAAGCGTAACAAATAATAATGTTATTTAACAGTTAGGTAAGCTCTGAGTGAATAAAATGACTGTGTTGGAGAAACAAGTTGCTTATTTTCAGTTAGAGTACTGCAGTTCGCCAGCCCATGTTAAGTGCTGTTCCAGTCCATCCCTCTGCCTAACCCAGGTCTCACTGATCTCCACTGGTGCTGTCAACACACCCACCCATATTTATCCTGCAAGTCCATGTACAACCCTGTGACCTTGTGTTTAGAAACTTGCCTTTCTTACCCTATTTTCCACTGCTATCCTATCATACTTCAGAACTGGACAGTTCATGAAAATTACCCACAAAGCAACATCTCAACAGGTTTCCCTCACTCTCTCCATTGGCCCATACAGATGGCCCTTACAACCTTGAGGTGAACTCTGGCCAGGGCCTGCGCACAGGGGAGGTGTTCACCATCAACCCTGGGGAGCCGGTCTTCTTTGAATGCCAGGCTGACTCCAACCCACCAAACAGCTATGTGTGGATCTCCAAGAGCAGCAATGGAACCGACATAATTGCTGAGGGCCCACTGCTGGAAGTGCGCTCCTACAAACTGGCCCAGGCTGAAGAGTACCTGTGCCGCGCCTTCAACAATGTGACACAGAAACAGGACGAGGCCCAGTTTACATTGGTTGTGGCCAGCTTGGGAACAGGTGGGTTGAGGGTGGAACATGGCAAGAAGGAGGAGAGCGTGGGTAGGTTTTGGTGAATCCTCTGAGATAAACACTCTGCAAACAGTGTGTCATGCCAAACGCAGAAGAGCTGGGTGAGCATTTTGAGATAATCCTTGCCAAGGAAAAAAATTATAAACACTAACCACCTTTGTGAACAGTTAAGTAGAAAAAAATACTATAACTGGAACATTACGTTGCGTAAAAGCTGACAAGTCAAACCAGATTATGGCTATAATGAAATATCGAGTACATTATTATGAAACTAAGGTTAAAGCTGCGTTGCTAGGTTCCAGTACCTGAAGCCTCTATTAAAAATCAGTGGCTGGGAAAGTAAACACTGGATAACAGCTGTTATGTTTGTTGACAAAGTTTTATAGCATATGGAGTCCCTGTGTGCTGAATGCAACATTAATATGTTGCCTGGGTGATACTGAGAAAGGCACATTTATGATTACTGCAGATACTGACTGATTTAAAATGTTGTTTAACAAGTCAGCAGATGTCCTTTTTTATTGACATGAAAATCTTTAATGAACCCTAAAGTATTTTTGGATTAGTACAGTTTTAACATCCGAACATTTTACAGATATTCTAGCCACTATGGGAGACTATACTGTAGCGTGTTTATAAATGAATGTGGCTACTGTGAATATTATTATTATTGTTATGCTTGAAGTGAGCATATTTGGACAAGAACTTATCATTTCCAGCTAATGCCAGGTAGCTTGGATAGCAAGGTGCATCTGCAGATATCTGCTAATGAGTGCTAATATATAAATAAAACTCCTTGAATTTCTCACATTGAAGAACACCTGAGCACAGCTTAAAAAGATAGCATATAATTAACCACACAGTAATCAATATTAGTTGTCAGATAACTGTCAATGGTTCAGACGTCAAGTTCAGCAGTTTCAATTAGCTAACGTGCTGCCTACAAGACAGCCTAACAGACAGCCTGTGTCTGAACTCACCTGCTACTCAAGGAAGCCATCTCAGTTTAAAGAAATGCTGCTGTAGTAAATGAAAGAAATCAGCCAACACGGCTCTTTAGACTTAAATTGTAAGAAGTAAATATGAAAAATTATAGAAAACGTTTTTATAGCTCTTTGGCCAGAATCTCCTATAAATATAAGACAGAATATTTTTGTTAATAAACAGAAAATGTACCCTTTTCTGAATTTTCTATAGTAGGTGTCATTATTGTTTATCTCTTAGACACTTACTTTGGTGTAGTATGAAGGGCCATAGTGGAGGTCTTTATCATTCAGAAAAACTATCAAACTAAAATGCAGTTCACATTTTCCAAAGTTGTCCAAATTATTGTCTTTGTTGGGTTGATTCTGTGTCGTGGGCCTCATGTTTGACACCCCTGTGTTGGACCTGTTGATCAACTCTCTCACTACTACAGAGTTCACTTGCCTTGATGTATGTGTTCATACATCATTCATATGACTTTTGTTTGTTAACAGGGAAAGAGAAGCACACCCAAGAGGGAAGCTCTGTATCTCCGCTGGCAATTACTGTCTGCTCTTTATTTGCTATTGGCTTTATGGTGCTGTTCTTCCTCAGGAGAACCTGTCATCCAAAGAGAGGTTAGATACTGTTTTCTTCTGTTGCTTTGGCAAGGCCCCCCCCCACACCCCTTTTCTTTTGAGAACTGTTGTTGTTGATCCCTGCTACTTGTCCTAATTTTCCCCTGGCTTCCAACCCCTTGCATGTGGAAGTTAATGGACCTTTTCCACAGGTGATCACAGGTGTTACTAATCATATTAATGTAAGAAAACAAAACAAAAAAAAGCTATTAGGGAAAATGTAAATGACTTGTGTTAGACTAAAGGAAAAAAGAGCAAAGTAACTTCTTTGTTTGAGGAAATGAAGGTCACATTTATAATGTTGTCATTTGTGCACGTGTGAATTTATATTTTTCTCTCTTTCTTTCCTTCTCTCTCTTATCTCCAGTGCTTATGAGCATTTACAACAAGTAAGAGCCTTTAATATGAAATTAATTTAAAAATCTATTATCATATCTTTTCCTCATATGAGCTTTTTTTTAACTTCTTCATTGAACTGTTTTTGGGCAGACCGTTTTCAGAGCAGAAACGACCACATCGTTCAGGTAAACTACTTTTTGTTCACAAATGATTCATTTTTGCCCACTTATACCATCAAATACCTCAATCATTCAGGACTCCCACATAATCACGCTCATATTTATATGTACACATGTATTATATCATATTTCAAAAGGAACTGGGACCGGAAATATGAGATATATAACAGAGCTTTAGAGTTGCTTTAATGGCCAAATCAAGTCCAAAAAAGCAAGTCTGAGACCATCATACAGTTTACAGTGCCATTATAATGTCTGACAGTAGTTAGACATTAACAGACTTGCTGTAACACAGGTAGATTTTTTTCTGATTTGTCAACATTTGAATCAACAGGTCACGAGGATGCAAAAGAGGACTTTGGTATCTACGAGTTTGTCTCCATACCTGGGAAAATGGAATCTGCACAGGTATTTTTACCCCTCATTTTGTCTAAATTCTATTGGAGTTTTTTTTTTTTTAATGCTTTTAATTTTCCCGTACGACTAATTCCGCAGGCATCATGCAGATCTTTGGCTCGCCTCGAATCGATTCAAGATATGCATACCACCATCTACGATGTGATCAGACACGTTCCCGAAACCCCAAGTCACAGTTTGCTGAAGTAACTTCTGGCTGGAGAGTGGAGATGAAACTTAGAATGGTTTAACTTGAAGACTTCCTTGTAGCTTTATTCTATTAAGGCTCTGTTATCAAAGCCTGAAGCACTGGTTTTGGTGGCCCAGTTTTTTGCACAAGGGATGAAGGAGACTTGTGAGATTACACAACCTGATAGTGCACTGCTGTTGATGAGAATTTTGGATGGATGTTGCTGACATTAGTGTGAAATGAAAATGTATGTACAGCTTAATTTTTTTTTTTTTCTGTGAAAGCAAAACTAAAGTTAAAACCATTTTTTTCTGTTTTAAGGTGAAGAATATATAAAACCAAGCGAGTTAGAAGTATTCAGTTTTACCTTATTTTAAAGATCCTGTAATGATTCCAAGGTGCCGAAATTCCCACATCTTCATTGTTATTTAAAATATAGATTTAAAAAAAAAACAAAAAAAACATGGATAATATCATTTTAATTTAACATTCCCTGCTGAGAAAGTATATTTTGTGAGAAGTGTTATAATTAAAGCAGTTCATTGTACGAAATATATATTCAGGTTAACTGTGAATATTGTACATGGATTATTCTGCAGATTCTTTATACATATTGTTTTATTTCTACATTTTACTTGAATCTATTTATTCCTATCAATGCTTTTAACCCTGCTTCCCCAAAATGTAGCATTTTCTTTCTTCTCATAATGGATGCAATGAAATGCTCAAAAAAGGAAAATTATAAGGAATTCATAATTCATCATTGTACAGTTTGCATTCACATGTTTGTTTTGTACTTTATTAAAAATATAACTGTTTAATACTGTGGTCATTTTTAGTATGCAGTGTTTGCTGACATCAGACAAGGACTATGTACTGCAGTTTCTGCAATTATATCTGCATTTTGCTTTAGATATGCTTCTTTATTTATTTATATATTTATTTTTTGGAGAAAGGCAAAAGCAGTACCGGCTTGAAATGAACATTTGTTCTTTCACACTTCCTGGAAAAAAAAAAAACAAAAAACAGAAAAAAAAGTAGCCAAAGCCAGCAAAGCTGTCAGTTGTTCTGTTGCCTCACAGTCCGTCTTTGTCTGATGCCTTGGCTGTAATCTGTCTCCTCGCAAGAGTTGTATTTTCAGTCCCAACACTGCTGCTTGTTTCTTTCAGCCTAGTTGCATTGGTGTGCTGTGTACCTGATAGAGATAGGCAGCGACAGACGGATGGTTCAGCATGTGGCAGAGTGCCCTCCACCTGCTCCTGCTGACACCTTGTCACGAGTAGATAAAAACGGGTGTGCGTTTTGCTCTTGTTTGTGTGCGCATACATATATATATGTGTGTGTGGAGAGAACAGAAATAAAGGCGAGCGACAAGCGTGGAGAGAAATTCAGAAATAGAATGATTCATTTAGAAAGTGGAGGCCAAATTTCATACAAAGTTTTCAAAACTCATTAGAAATGCTTCAACTTTGCCAAACCTTGGACAGTGAATCACTTAAAGGAACATTTGTTTCTACTATTATGCAGCTTATTATCACCACACTGTTGTTCGCTCATTATGTGGTACCATGCTGAGTGCCTCCATTCAGTGTGTGAAATGCTATAGCACAACATCCTAGTTAATGCAGTACATTATTATCAAATTGTAGCTTTTTTACACCATAGACATTGTTAGCATTCACAGAAAAAAAAAAAAAAAAAAAATATATATATATATATATATATATATAAATCTAAATCTAATACTCATGCTGAATTATAAGGTGTGGCTTATCACGATGCTCTCCTGCATAACAACAAGTTGTTTATTAAATCTTGGTCTAATTATAGCTCTTGAACTGACCAACTGAGTGTGCTGTGTCTTTGTGGTGGCATCTCCGGGTAGGGGTTGCCATCTGTTCCGTCTCAGTGTATACTTAAAGGGAGGCTCCACACTGAGGATGAGTGCCTGACAAACAACAGTGGAGTAAATTCACCTAAGGAGAGCGACCTCACCTTCATTTGACTGGGAAATAGCCTGAGGCATCATTAACCAGGAACTAGAGCTCACGGTGCCTGCTGTGTGCTGCACGCAGCCTGCTTTTAACCAAGCACAGTCCAACATAACACCTAAAGGGGCAATTACAAAGCAGGCTGAATAGGTCTCTGTGTGTGTGTGCTGTTTTTCTAATTATTTGGAACAGTTTCCAATGCAGAGCCAGGTGTAACTGCATGCTTGGCAGAGATGGACCTGCGTGGCACTGAATCTGGGGTGACAAAGTGTGACGTCTTACTGATGAAAGTAAATGTGCCATGCTAAACATCCCCAAAAATCAGAAAGCCAAGGTATAGTTTATTGTGTTAACCTGTTTGAGATCACACCACAATGTATATAATACAGATATACAGACAGTGGCAGTAGAATTAGAAGAAAACTGTCCCAGTTATGATTAAAACAAAGTATGGAGGTATGTGTTGCACTAATAATAACTGTAATATGATTGCACACTGTGTGTTTCATTACTGGATTGTTTTTATTGAGTCATTATCATATATGTTTAATTCACTATTAAGAATGACATGTACAGCAATGTGCAAAAGTCTTGATCCACCCCTCATTTCTTTCTCCATTTTTCAACATGACACTGATCCCAAACACACTGCCACTGTAGCAAAAGCATAACTGGATAAAAAACACACAACGGATCACTATCAGTCATTCCTACTGAAAGAAGAGGTTTGAATGTCCGTGGAGAAGCCTGGAGAACTATCCCTGAAGACTAAGTAAAGAAATTAGAAGAAAGCTTGCCTAAGAGAATTCAGGCTGTGCTGAAGACTAAAAGGCAGTCAAATCAAAAATTGATTTCAAATATCAAGCTCGTTAGAATTGTACAAACTCTGTTTTTGCCTTACATACTGTATTTCCATGTATGTTTGCACGTCTCAATAAATCGCTGTACTTATTTCCCATTTTTGGGGGTGGCTCAAGACTTTTGCAAAGTACTGTAAGTACCTTAGTAAATCCATAAAGGGAGATTCAGCCTACAGCTATTGTATAGAAAAATAAACATATGTGTTTCCATTAACATTAACGACTTTGTTCTTTTCAAGTGTCTCGTGGCAGCGTCATTTTAGTATTAGGACCTTGAAATCAAATAAGCAAAAATAAGTTTAGCCACCATGTTTGTTTTTTTTAAATTACTATTAATATTTGCACCTGTGCTTCTTTATTTTGGCACACGATGCAAGATAACTGCCGTGTAATATCTCTGTTAATTTACTACCATCCAGTGGCGCATGGCAGCAGTACATCACATTACTGAAATGTTAATCTTCAACGCCTTGTTTAAATTTGATTTCATTTTATTTTTTCTCTTCACAACAATTTCAATTTCATCCAAATATTTTCACTTTTACAGGTGTGAAAGGCCGACAAGGTAAAATCACGAGCACGCCTTATTAAAAATACATTCCCCAGAAGGCTTTACAACTTTCCGGTTCCTGCCGTACCAGTCACGTGAGGTTCAACTATGGCTTCCTTCTCGTAGTGATGGAGGTGGACTGTTGACAAGAAGACACATCTGAGGCTTTATTCATTCATTAACTGCTGACGCGAGTTGGACTTACGATGCAGAAGATCAAGTCTCTTATGGCCCGTCAGGTGAGCAAAGCAGGTGTACAGAAACTACGCTGCTGGCTTTTTGTTTCTGACAGTCTCTGACAATTAGCGTGACAGCTAGCTAAGCTACCTGGCTAATTTGACAGCTCATCGTGTGGTTCACGAAATGAAACGTTCAACCAAAATAAGAGCCGTTTTAGCGACTGCATCACAGCTGTTTACCTCAGGCAAGTAAGACACATATGGGAATCTAACTCACGCGGTGGTGGCAAGAGGTTAGCACAACAACAACAGCAGCAGCAGCAGCAGCAACAACAACAACAACAACAACAACACAGTAACGGAAACTGGGCGGATAGAGGGAAGTTCTCAGTTTGCACATGCAGCAGTGTTACACAGTTGGTCAACAATGAACACAACAGAGCATATCACTTTAAGAAATCTGCCCCTTAGTTCCACTTTTTTTCCCCCTGTATATAGTAGTGTGCTGATGAGTAAGCAGGCTTTGTGATAACGAGACCAGGTTACAGCTAGTAAAAAAACACATCACACAGGCAGTGATGTTAACGTTACCTGATGTTTGTGGTTTTAACGTGTATCTTATTTTTTGACAGGGCCTGAAAAGCCCCCAAGAGAGCATGGCAGACCTCAGTCCTGTGGAGAACCTGAGGATCCCGAGCAAGGTAAACTTCAAGACGAGACTTAAACTACAGCTGATGGACTGGGCTGATTATAAATCATATAAAATCAAAGTCTGTCACTCTACTGCAGTTAGTGAGCATGTTTATCTGGTTTTATTATGCTGTAAAGTCAGCATAAGTGAGTGCTTGCTTTAACAGTTTTGCTGACAGTTAAAACAAACAACAACAAAACAAACAGAACAACTGTAATATTTTATTCTTTTCACTCCACAATGAATGCCAGCAAAAGAAGCCTCACTTTAGGCATGTTACGGTTGTTGTTGCACGCAGCTGCAAAATCAAGCACTACTATCAGTCGTAATGGCGCAACAAGGCTGTCAGAATTACTTGAGATTTAATATCTTCATGATCGTGTCGATGGTTAATTGACCGTACCTTGGATTTCATGTTGATCTGTTTTCTTCTAAATGCCAGTTGTTATATTTGTGCAAAAGGATCGAAAGCTCCTGTTTACATCAGTTAAACAGATGTAATGTCCTTTTCGGTCCACGTATTTGAACATTTCGGCATGGCAGGGTTTCAAATTGTAATTAGTCATGCTTTGTCACAGGAAGCGTTTGTCATTATCCCCTTGCACAAATTCAATTTGTCAAAGTGTAGACAGAGCAAAACCGCAGAGCGGCCCTATTTCAGGTTTAGTTACTTACTTACCGACGTTTCAATGCACTGCTAGTTCCTGGCTTTGCTGTGACTTTTCACTGTAGTGATGACGACCTTCAATAAATGACTCAGAGTACAGTTTTGTAACTCTATTCGTTCACGGTGCTGGGCGACATGAGCCAAGTCGATTGAACAAAGACGTTTAGCCTCTCTCCTTTATGCACACTTAGCTTTTACATTTCCTTCGTATGGTATGCTTTGCTTATGTAGCATGTGATTATTTTCTGCTCAGGCTGATGCAGTGCTGCAATGGAAAAGACTAAAAAGAAAACTGCCACTGGGAGAAATGACAAAATAAAATGCACTAAGAAAGATCAAGCCAACAGAATTTTAAAATCTTCTTTCATCATGTTGTTTAATTCAAAAGTCCTAATGAAAATAATAAAAAGACCTGCAAATGATAAGCTCATACTTGGAGTTTTATGTTTTTATAGAACTTTTAATGGATAGCAGTGTTATTTAACAGTCCAGTAATGTGAGGTTATTTTATCATATTTGCGTGATTCTCCGTAGATCGACTCTAGCAGACGAGCTTATCCACCGTAGAAAAGATAAGCAGCCATTTCATTTCTTGGCGTAATTGGGGCCTAAATGAAAGCAGACACTGACTTGAATGAAGATTTTGTTTTTTTGTTTTTTTTTAAAAATGATCCCTGTGTCTCCTGGCCTTGGTGTCAGGTGACATTGTCAAACTGGATATGCAGTAATCAAACACCTGTTTTGTTCTTGGGGTTTTTTTTTTTGTTTTGTCTTTTTTTTTTGTTGTTGTCTTTGCCTGTTATATTCACATTTGTCGGTGCTGGACTCAAGACTGCGTGCAAAACCTAGCACACCTGCTTTGTTTCACTTCTGTGTTATGTAGTAGCAAAGGATAATAAGACAGAAATAATGGCTAAGAGTTCTTATGGATGTGTGAAGTGTAAGCAGTCAGTGTGCCGCTCTACATGAGCTATTAGGTCACTCTTGTGTGTGCACAGCAAACACCTGCTTATTGTGTGTTCAGCCGAAACCCAGGGCATCGTCGTTTGTTGGCTTTATGTTTTGTCTTCATTTACTTTGCTGCTGAACTTCTCAGCTTACCCCCATCGGTCACTGCGTGCATAATTGTGTATATCACTTCCAATACTTATATATTGTCCTGTGATATTCATTTTATAACATCTCCTACCTAAAATGATTATGTGGGCGGAAGACGAATTTTTTCCCACCAAAATTCCTGTATCGTGCCTGAAGGGGTTACAGGAAATAAGATAAGCCCCACACAGACCAGGCACTGAAGTGAATTTGCCAAAGCCTGGCAGGCGGTGGGTTTGAGCTTTAGGTGAGGGGTGAAAATTGCCGCCAAAAAGGAAATTGGTTTGTTTGATTTATACCACAAGGCAAAATGAGGTCATCATTGTATATTAATAATAATTCTTTCATATATTTTGAAAACCAAAGTGGGAAGCTCAAATTCATCTGCCTGCATTACTGATATTCACTGATTAGAATGATTACTGTGTTTTCAGTCTTTTTACCTGTGAGTCACATCATTTGTCATCCAGGTGCTGACAGCAACATCTGGCTAACTGCAGGGGGGGGGGGGGGGGGGGGGGGGGGCTGATGTGTGTGATGATTAAGAAAATGCTGCTATTCAGTTACTGTTTGGACACAGTTTGAGGGTTTGAAAGCAAGGTCAAGTAGTTGGTCTGTGGCTACAGCTTATCTCTCTTTCATAGCATTTAAATGGAATGATGTTAATCATTCAACACATTCATTAATAATGAATGTACCTGTTTGTTCATTATTAATGAAAGTACCTGTTTGTTTTGGTTTGGCAGTGGTGGGTTAATATAGTCCAGAACTGGGTCAAACCTTATGAAATGGACTATGTAGTTTATTTTTTTTTTTTTAATTTTTATAGCAATTAAATTAATAAACTTCGCTGGTCCTCATGTGTAATACCTGAAGATCAGTACTGTTTTATAAGGGCAGTGGAAATGGTGTTTTAGGCTATTTGAATGTTTTGTTATACGGCTTTAGTTCCTTTAAAATGGAAAAAAAAATTGTAAAACCATTTTTAAGATTTAGTATGCCGCTCCTGTGATTGATAATCCATAAAAGGGACAAAAAAAAAAATCAGCTTCATCAGAGGCATTTATTTTTTTGGCAGGGTAGCAGGTGTCAGGCTGATTATGTGCACATACGGAGGTCAGACTCTTGGCAATAGCTTCAGCTTGCCCTCAGGGAAAGCCATTCTCAAAGAACATCTTCTCCCTTTGCTCTGCTGCTGCTGTGTACCTGACACCTTCTACTGACATGCAAATCTGGGTCACAGGGAGACAGGAGCCTAAAGTCAACAAGATAAAGTTGTTTCGAGATGCCAGTGTGATGTCACCTGAGTGTGATGAGTAACCAATAATAGCTATGACTCAGTAGTAGAGTCACAGCATTCAAGCCTTGAGTAATGATAAAGACTTCTGTATTATTTCATCTGCCAAGCTGAGAAGATTTTCAAAAAAATCTTTGTAGCAGAGATAAGTAATATGCTCATTGGACAAATAATAATTATAATCTATTAGCATATTTTACTTTGAGCAGGCTGGCGGGGGGAATCTGCGCCTCACGGGTCCTGTTTTCTCCACTGATGCACAAGATCGGATGAAGGAAGTCAACCTTGAAAGCTGTTTGAAAACGAGTGCAGCTGGAAGAGTCTTGCTGTCTTTGGACAATTGGCAGTTAATTTCAAAAGTCGTGTGCAGGTGACACTGGATGTATGATCTACAGTAGACGGTGTCGCCTAAATTGGATTGTTTTGTTGTTTTTGAGCATGCTGCTCTCACGAGAGTCCAGCTGCCTCACAAGGTAATGTGCTTTCAGGCTTTATTAGATTTAAATTTAAAGCGAGACTTTGGCCAGTTACAGGTCTTTCCAAACCACATCAGTTGATTACTGTAAAAAACAGACAGTATAAAAGATGGACGTAGCTACTGTGATGTCACCCGTTAGTTTCTGAAGTCCGGTTTTGAAGGCTCGAGATTAGCATTTTAACCGTCGCCATGTGGTTTAAAAGAACTGGATGTGACAAAGAGAACTGTGAAACCGTTTGCTCATCCATGATCATACTCTGGATAATCCTCCTTTTTGAAATATAATATGAGCAAGATTTACTCTCCATTGTCTTTTGTCCTGTCTCCCTCCCCTTATCCCCAACCAGTCACAGCAGCCTGAGCCTGGTTCTGCTGGAGGTTTCTTCCCACTGTCATCAAGTGCTTGCTCATAGGGGGAGTCTGATTGTTGAGGTTTTCTCTCTGGTATTGTAGGGTCTTTACCTTACAAATATAAAATATAAAAAAAATATGAAGCACTTTGAGGTGACTGTTGTGAATTGGTGTTATCCATCCATCCATCCATTCGCTTCCGCACATCCTGTTAAGGGTCGCGGGGGGGCTGGAGCCTATCCCAGCTGTCATAGGGCGAGAGGCAGGGTACACCCTGAACAGGTCTTATATTAAAAAAATTGAATTGAATTTAAATTTTAATTCAGTATGACTCAAAATGAGTGACTGAGTCCATAAACTCATCAAGGAAGTGTTTACAGAGCTCAAGTCAAAAAGTTTTCCCAGACTTCTGTTGGGCCAGAAATCTATTTGCAACCACAGATATCGCCACCTGGTGGCTTTGAGATAAAATGCAGGTTTAAGCTACTAGCTTCATTTTTCTGATCCGGAAGCTATGTCCATGTTTTATACTAGATGTAGTGGATTAAGCAGAGACATTCACGTAGGAAAATGTGGTTGGACTCCTGTGTGAAGGGCTTGTCTGATGGGAGGGCCTTAGAATAGAATGGGGGGAAAAACTGCCGTAGGAAGGCTGCTGTGTAAATGCATACTGAATAAGCCACTTTTATCTGCTCCTTTACACACACACACACACAGCCCTCAAGCTATTTTTTAATATCTTTGATGTTTTTTTATTCTGTTTTTTTTTTTTTAAATCTCAGTGTTCTTAAACTGCTTTGTGGCGTCACAGTGAAAACAAACCAACCTTCCACCCCTGTCCAATCCTCTGGGTTCAAAGCTGTTGTTTTTCTGTGAGTCACTTTTAAGGGCTTTCTTTGAAGTTGTTGTCATGTTTTTGTCTCTATTAAGCGATTATGAAATTGATAACAAAGCCTAGAATAAAAATTTTTGTTTATTTGGTTGCAGTTTATTATTTTCCCGTTTGTTCCAGAGAAACAAATAAATGTTCATCATTTAAAAAAGGTTTAAAGTCTTTTAGTCTTAATCACACTAACTTTGAATGCTTTTGTTTTTGTGATTTAAAAAAACAAAAAACAAAATCAAACATTTCCTTGATGTGCAGGATGTGCAGATTTAGTTCTTTATTTTGCATCATGTTGAAATTAATATCTCCAGCATTTGGATCTTTGACCAAGAAACAAATTCACCATTTGCTCACTGATTTGTGAGATTTTATACGCTAAATGATTAGGTTATTAATCTCAAAGTACCTTATACATACATAATCCTACTAATTACCCATAGTGTGTTATAGGTTTGGTCAAGCTCTGAAACGTGTAAGTAGATAATTTCAGTGATGTTGTGAAACAATAAAGAAAAGTGATTTTTTTATTTAGGTTTGCTTTTGAGAGACCAGTGGTTTGTTTCCCCAGAAGCTTCGGTTTCTTTTAGGTAAACGGCATACATACAGTAACCATTTCCAACCAGCAGGGGTCACCCTCAATCCTCAATTTATCCACTGCGCATGTTTGCCAGATTTGAAACTCTCTGGGCACACAAAAGAGCACACATTATCTCTTAAAATTATCGGATTATTGATTGGATAACTGCTTCTGTTTGGTAGTATTTATTTCCTGAAGACAAGGCTTTGGGATAAATCTGTGAAGAGGATGTGTTTGATAATATCTCATTAGTTCACACAGGATGTCTTGAGGGAGAACACAGCTCATTTTAATAGTTCACATTTTATGGCTTCAGGACCCAGTCAGGTTTTGCAGATAAGCTATTGTGTAACTATATATTCAAAAACCAGATTATGCGCTCGTACAGTAAAGCAACCGCAAAATATAAAAACAGAACACTACTCATGCTTCTGGCTGAAAGACGGTGCTGAATGAAAGGTAGAATAATTACATACATGCGTGCAGAAATTCAGCTGTCAGCGTTGCCTGGATAGTTAGCTGTTGGCTGTGATTGTGTCCCAGTATCCCGAAAGACAACAGTGTTAGACTCTTTTTAATAGCAGACGATGACACACACACACACACACACACACACACACACACACACACACACACACACACACACACACACACACACACACACACACAGGCAGTTACCTTTGCATGCATATACAGCATTAATTACAATGAGGAGTTTTTGATTTGTTCATCTAATGAATGATTCTGTGGTAGAAATAATTGGCCCTCCTCTCAGTCTCTACTGTCTTCATTCTGTGTCTCACAGGATTTTCCACAAACCTCCTATTGTTTATTCAGTCTTTTGTTTAAGCAGCGCTGCTGTGTTGTTGAGCATTTATTTATTTATTTATTTTGTCACAAGCATGATTTTTTTTTTTTCCATATTCAACCAGTGCTCCACACAAATGTATCCACTTTGATTCTCTGATAAAGCTTGTAAAACGACCCGCACTTAGGATGCAAATAGATTTCTAATTTCCGCAACGAGATGAAGATTTCATTAATTTGTGGAAGTGGCTCGGGGGCCGGGGGGGTGGGGGGGTGAAGGGCTGTTTGTTTGTCTCTCATCCATCAAAGTGAAATTTGATCAAAGCCTCACAGCGGCTCACGGTTCGGGTTTCTCGCGTGGGCCGCGGGGGCGTTTGTTTTGCTTTGTGCCTGCACAGCGGCAGTGAAGGCAGGGAATTATTTAACTCACGGCAGACCTTCAGTGAGTCATTCACTTAAAGATGTTTCAAGTTCTGCACGTCACTGCAGGTGGGAGACTGAGGCAAAGAGAGGGGAAGGGGAAAGACACTGACACAAGGTGAATTGCCTTAGAGTGGCTTCACGGGAACCACTTCATTGTCTTCTGTTTAGCCCACTCCTCTGCCTTTTTCTTTGTAACTTCGGCTAGCAGTGAGTCATCCTCCTCATCCCTCCTCCCCTTTTCACTTTCCCTCTCATTTGAGCTGATTTCCCACCCACCTTTTTGATGGCGGTGTGTGATCTCCTAACTCTATCCCTCCTTTCCAGTCTCACGCACTCACCCACACATTTCCCTCGGGGCTCCTGTTTGCTCCTTTACCTGATTCAAACGTGGCACATTCGCCTGGAGATCTGCGCATTTCAGATTCGCACACTTGCACGAACACTAAACGCGCGAGCATTAAACACATTTCAGTGCTTGGTTTAAATCCGCACAGTTGCCTCATGTGAAGTATAAAGGGATTCTCTGTGTGTAATTGAATTAGATGAAGCTATATTTTGCTGTCAAATGATGAAAATTACTCACAGCAGCATCGCCTCATATAAATGTCACTCTGCAAGACACACTGTCACCCAGAGAAACATATTTAGTTATTTGGGTGGCACACTTCATTGCCTACCTTCATGCTTCTTGCTGATAAGAACTGGGAAAATATTTGGGGTTAGGCAGGTGTGTAACAAGGTTTTCTTGATCAGTGTCTGCTATCTCATGAAGGCATATATTTAATGGAGTATGCATATAAGGGTGTATATTGCATTTTATATTGCATTTGTCCCATAATTCCATATTCATCCTAGTTACCCCCCAGCTCCTGGTCTATTTTTAGTGCCATTATGCTTTAATGTATCGATCCCACATAAACAAGAAGTTCGACTCGGTGTCAACACGAATGAAGGGCTTCCTCTCAGAGTATACTCACATTACAGCAGATATGAGTACTGTGCAATATCACTTAAATATCAGATGAACCAAAATTGTATCACCTTACAGTAATTGCATTGTCCTGAGCAGCAGGGCATTTCCTCTTTTGTAAAATTAAAATAAACAGTTTAGATTTACTGCATTAAAGGAGGAACTCAGGGCAACAAAAGTAAGTTGAGCTGTTATCTGTGAGAGTACGTTGTAGTGTTTCCCACAAATGGATTCTACTTTTACTTTTATTTATCCACCTGAGAGAACCCCATCCCCAATCTGCTCATTCTTATTTTGGAAGTTAGGTCACTGCTAACTTGCTAGCCACGGTCCTTGCAGTTAGATGTTTCCATGTCAGCAGGCTGACCGGGTTGCTCTCGTGGCGGTCCTTAGCGTACCTGTCCAGAGTCTCTCCTTCCAGGGCTGTTTTGCTACTTGCAGTTTAAGATGATAGAATTGGAGTCGGTCCAGTCCACTTTACTGGAAAGGAAGCTGATTATTGCTCACAAAGTATAAATAGCATCATATCTCAATTTATTTAAGAAAGTGTGGAAGCACCTGGTTCTCAAATAGAGCATTTCAGAAGAAGTTTGAGAGCCATGACCATACAAACCTGCAGCCTGTTCTATGGGAAACACTGCTTAGTGTGTTCGCCTTTATTTGAATGAACAGACTCAGGCTTCCTCAGCGTGGAGGATAAGTCAGATGGTTTCTGGAGAGATGTTCTGCCATTCATCCAAGACAATTTTTTTTGTTTTATTTTATTGACTTTTTTTTTTTTTTTTTGCTTTGCAGTTCTGGCTAAAGTTTCCCAAAGATCAGTTAGATTTAAGAGTGGGTTTATACATCTGTATTTAATCTACACCATAGGTGCAGTATAATCACAAACCCTTGTGAAACCCTACACCATAACCTGGTGTGCACCTCCTTAGAAATCTAACTACACATCACTGTTTAGAGAGTTCACGCAAGTATAAATGCTGGCAACAACATTGGCCACCTGCATATGCTGCATCGTAGCCTCTCCATAAATTAATTTAAGAAACATAATGGGCATAGGGGAGGGGGGACGACATAAAGTACTTGTCTTTTTTCATCTTCAGATACTGTTTTCAAGGTGAGATCAGCAAATGTCAACTTACCAACACCATTTTGCATGCAGGCAGCCCCATAGACGGGTTGTCCACAGCACATCAGAGCTGGCAAGCGCACCTCCTCCACTCTCATCCTAAACTGTGTGTCAACTCCAGTGCTCTGCACACTTTACCTATGACTGTATCCTCATGTGCACCTCAGACTCAATAATTAAGTTTGCTGATGATGCCACTATCGTTGGGCTCATTTCTAAGGAGGATGAAAATGCCTACAGGCTGGAAGTGGACCATCAGACCAGATCTTTGTAGGGACAATGATCTGTTTCTTAACACCTCAAAAACAAAAGAGATGGTTATTAAATTCAGGAGGTCTAAGGTCAGGAAACATCATCTCCCACTCCACATTCATGGTGAAATAGCAGAGACTGTGGCAAACCTTACGTACCTGGGAGTCACCCCCTTTGCGCAGCTGACATAGTCCATTAATGCCTCTAAGTTAAAACAGGCCAAATTGTCACAGAAACTGTTGCTGAACTTCTACAGGAGAACAGAGGAATCCATCCTGACAGATGGTGCAGCAGTGTGGTATTCTCCCACATGGGATGGAGCTGCCACATCTGGACTCCATCTATATCACCAGGATGAGGGGGAAAAAAAGTAGATCGTATCAGCAAGGACAGTACGCACCCCAGACATTCTGTTTGAACCACTGCCATCTGGCAAACGGTTCACAACAATATAAATGAGCTAACAGACTCAGGAACAGTTTTTACCCTACAGCAGTGGCTTTCACCACCACAGTTTCCACCAAACTACACACTTGAATGTAAACATGCCACAGAAATATTCAGCTACTTTAATACAAACACATACAATATGGCACTGAGGATATTTTCATTGGCTACTGACTTTAAACTGGCTAAATTGTCTTTACTTGCTTATCTATCTTTATTTTATTTATTGGTTTTATCACAAGAGAAATCCAACCCAAATTTTATTGTCCTCATGTGTAATGACAATGATCATTCATTAATTCATTCATATCATCAAAGTCGTGCTTCACTGCAGTAGTTCTCACATCTTGGATCCCATTTGAGCCAAACAAATTTATCTTGGATTCTTCTGACAAAATAATGTGGTCTCAGTATTTATCAGGCTTCTTTTCATGCCACACATGCAATTTTGTGTGGAAGAGCAAGCAAGGTCTGTAGAAGGTGATATGTTAATATTATGTAATGTCCTTCAAACTGTCTGAGCTGCAGAAACTTCCTTTCCTGTTGATAACACTTGTAAGAAGACTGAAGCACTTGTCTGTCTGTTCTTAGCTCACTGTCTGTGGCATCATTTTAGGAGGACTCTGTGCTTCTAATTAGTGATATTATTGTTTCCTGTATCAGTCCTAATTACTGCTGCAGCTGCGTTTCCACTGATATTTGGTTTACACATTGATCAGGTCATTTTAGAACTATGTTTATACATGTGCACTAATTGGAAATCACAGGTGTATCCAGTTTTGTTTTATTTAGTTAAAAAAACCAACCTTTCATATATTCAGTGTTTTTTTTGTTTGTTTGTTTGTTAGTTTTTAGTTTTTTTTTTTAGATGTAAAGTGAAATATCCAGTAGAATTTTTCTTAATGTCAACCAAAAAAAGGATTTACAATATAGAAATGTCCAACTTTTATATGGTGTTTTCATTTATCCACTCAATACTTGGTTGTGGCTCCTTTACCATGAATTACTGTGTCATCTGGCTGTTTCTCATCTTCCTCTTGACATTACTCAATAAATTCTCTGTGGGGTTCAGCTCGAGTGAGATGGCTGGCCAGTCAAGCACAGTAAACAGCAAGCCGTTTGGTAGCAGTTTTGACTCTGTGGGCAGGTGCTGCTGGAAAAGGAAATCAGCATCTCCATAAAGCTCATCAACAGATTAAAGCATAAGTCTTCTGGTACAGAGCTGCATGGTCTTTGGATAAAACACAGTGGACCAACCACCACCACCAGCACCAGCAGATGAAATGGCACCCCAAATCACCACAGACTGCAGAAACTTTCAAACACATTGGATTCTGTTACACTTTGTTTCCTCCAGACTTTCAGGTCTTGATTTCCAAATGAAATCCATCTGAAAAGAGAACTTTGGACCCATGAGCAACAGTTCAGTTTCTCTTCTCAGCACACTGTCATTCTTCAGGTGTAGTTTGATATTATTACAGTGACAGCTATCTTAAGAAGACATCTGTGTGGTGGTTCAGTCTACTTTTTCTTTTTAAGCTCTCATAAGTTCTGTGGTCATTGCTAGTTCTTGTGCATCTTTCTCTACGCCACACTTCTTTTCAAGTCAACTTTCCATTAATGTGCTTGCAAACAGCCAGCCATTTCAGCTGTGACCTTCAGCCATGATTGCCATTTGGACAACTGTCAAGTCAGCAGTATTAAAAGGCATTTATACTGTTTGAACAGGAACAAAAAAAGCTACTTTGGTTGTTCTCTTGTCACAAGGGGTCGCCACAGCGGGTAGCTCCGCATGCATGTTTTAGACAGATTTTTACACTGGATGACCTTCCTGAAGCAACCTCTTGAGATTTGTGTCACTCCAATTTCCACAAATTTGAAATGAAATATTCTAATAATTTGAGATACTGGATCTCTGATTTTCATGAGCTATAATGGATAATCATCAAAAAGAAAACAAAAAAAAACAGTTTGAAGTGTTTAACTTTAGTTGTAGTGAATGCAGAATAGATGAAAGTTTACCATTTTGAATAAAATTACAGGAAAAAACAGGAACTCTCTAAGGATATTCAAATTTGTTTTGAGATGCTAGCTGTCAAAAATTTTTGTTGAATCATTTGATGTGTTAACACTTCTACTCTGTGCTGTGAAACGTCAAGCAAGAACCAGAATGAGCTAATAAAAATCAAAAGTTAAATGTTTTCTGTTCATTTTTGCCCCTGTTTAGTTTGATGAAATACTGCTTGTACCGTTTTTTGATTAAATTTAAACGAAAATTCTTATAGTCATTTCAGATGTTTTTATTCTTTACACAATTACAGAAAACATTCTCTTTTTGGCTTATTATTATTATTATTATTATTATTATTATTATTTTGTTCTTTTTTGCTTAAAACATAAAGTGTCATACTCCAGCAAAATTGGTATTATTTTTACATACTTTGGTGGAGTCTGTTTTCTACTGAATTATTTTAAGCATTGAATTTGACATTTTATTATTCAATATTCTGATGTAACTATTGGAAGGATTGCCTTAAAATTTCATACAGATATTAATGAATGCTCAAATGGAACGGTAAACTTTTTTTGTGTAACTTTTCATCCCATCACTTTGGTACTGACATCTGACTGCCTCTCGGCTCATTAAAGCAGTCGGGAGTGGATGTGGGCTTAAAACCCTTCATCTAAAAGACTCGACGCAGCAATAAGCCTCAACGGATGCACAGCATGTTAATCAATAAGGCTCTGATGTTTCTCAGTAATTCTCAGAAGGGAATCTGTGTTCTCTTCTTTTAGTCATTTGTGTCTTTTTGTCTTTCCTCTCATCGCTGCCTCCCTCCCATGACAGCCAATGAATGAAACAAGTTGCAATCTTTTCCGAAAGTCTATGATTAACATTTTTCTCTTTCATTTTTTTTTTTTCCCCTTCCTATCCTTGCCCTTTCTTTGCCTCTCCTTGTCCCTTGTACTCTGCCTCATTTAAGTTTAGGGGCAAATCCATCACTCTTTGGCTTCTGTCCTTAAACTCCTCTGGAACTCTTGTTTCTCTAATCCCATCTCTCCTCCTTTTACTGATCTTTAACCTGGCAGCTTCCTGATATATCCTCTTTGTTCTCTTCTTTCCTTTTCTTTCCTCTGATTACATTTTGTTTATTGTTTTCATTACAGTAAAATAATTTAATAGCGTGTACCTTTTCTGCACTCGTCTCGCTGTGTCTTGATCTTTCTAGTATTTGCATCAAGGACATCTTCTAACTCTGTCTCATTGTTTGTCACTGTCTCTCTCCACCTGCCTCGCCCTCTTGCAGGAGGAGCTGCGGGAGCTGAGGGAGCAGCCCATCGACCCCCAGGCGGAGCAGGAAATCATTGACAGCATCGAGGAGGTCTACTTCTCAAATGACTCCTTCGACATGGTGCAGCATGAACTGGAGGTCAGATACTGTAAACGATTTCCAGTGCTTGCGCTATTGACGGAATGGGCACCGCTCACTTGTTAAGCGATAACAAGCGAGTTCCCACGCCCTCTTCATAATATAATTTCATTAAATCCACCACGTTTCAGTAAGTTTGATAAACGTGCTGCATTTCTAACGTGAATAAGTATTGTTTGTTGTGCTCTGAACCCCATCTGAGTGGCAGAAATAAAGCTCTTTTTCACCTGAGCTGCTGTCTCTTATATTTCTGCTGAGCCGCGTGCGTGCAATTGACGTCTGGATTGATGGATTGCATCTGCTCAACAGAAGAAGGGTGTGAAATCTCATTAGATTTATATTTTGTATTGCTACACCATCTGAAATGAGACTCTCAGTCAAGGGGAACGTAATTACCTATCATCCTTTGGGCCATGGATTTATAATATCTTCTTTCAGTAGCAGAGTTTATTTTCTTGTTTACTAAATAACGTCCCACCTTCTTGACTAATCAGACTTATGATTTGGCAAAGTATATTGAGTAAAATATTTTGTTTTTCTTTTCTTTGAATGAAGCAAGATCTGCCGCTACTTTGAGCTTAAGCTCTTTAAAAAGCCTTGTGAGATATCTTTGAAGAATTAAGATGCTCAGGAGTGAGGATTAGCTCTTGCAAATAAATGAAATTCCTTCTTTGGCCCTTAGCACCTAAAATTTGATAGTGTCATAGTTCTGCTTTGAATATTGTTTTATCTGTCTGGCACACACCAAGCAAGGGCTCTTAGTGGGTTAAAAGCCAAATGTGGCGGGAAGCAGCATGCAGTGGTTTACATGTGCAGAAGGCTTGGATGCCATCAGCAGTCTAAAGAGAAGGCTTTGTGAGCAAACACTAAGGTTGCATGTTTGAATTCCTCTTTGTGTGATTATAGAAACTCCCGCCCGAGTTGAACCTGCAGGAGCTGGAGGAATACAGGGACAAACTTAAAAGGCAACAGGCTGCAGTAAGTATCTCTCTCTTTCATACAAACTCAAACCAGCAGGCACACAAACACAATGTGGTGTCAGACCATGACTGTGTGTTTTATGATCATTTCTGCCACAGATATGTGAACATTAATCATCTAAAAATTGTTCTTGACCTGTAAATTTTCAGGTTGTCTTCTTTTTAACTTTTTTTTTTTTTTTTTTTTTTTTTTAAGTGTTGGAATGCTGCATCCATAATGTGGGAACCCCCCCCCCCCCCCCCCCCCCCCCCCCCAACTGTTTTTTGTACTTTTGCTGCAGTGCATGATTTTAAAAAGAAAACAAAAACTATTAAAGGTCCTTTCTGGAGCCATTTGTAAGTTGGCTGTACAACAATTTCTTTTTTTTGGGGGGGGGGGGGGGGGGGGTTGTCAGGGCTTTCAGTAGTAATCAGAGAAAGTTGGAGGCAACAGAAGGCCTCTTACTTTTATCTCTCACACTGTGCACCACTGCTCTCTGTCATTCTCTGAAGCCTAGCTGCTCACTCACCCAGCGAATATAGCAGGGAGAAAGAGAGCGCTGTTTCTGTGCCAGGAAAGCACATTGTGAAGCAGTAGGGTACTGTAGATTGTTTTGTTTTTGTTTTTTTTTTGTTTGTTTTTTTCCCCCTTTTTCAAAAAGCCCCCCACCCCACCCCTCCGCACTAAAGATGAAAAGTAGCTAGGTAACAGCAGTGAGGTGAGTGAACTCAAGCATGATGATCACTGCTGTTGGGTTGAGGAATGTCAGACAAACTGAGATGGTGTATAATTCTACATAAAAAAAATAAATGAGGAAAAGAAATTCAGTTCAGTCTTGTTTTAGTACTGGTAAACTGTACTAATCATTAAAACAATGCTTAGTATGATTGGTACTGAGGGACCCAAAGTGTGCCAAGAAAACATCCCCATACATCATTACACCACCAACTATATGAAAGCCAGGATGGATCCATGCTTTCATGCTGTTTATACCAAATTCTGACCCTACCATCTGAATGTTACAGCAAAAATTGAGACTCATCAGACAAGGCAGCATTTTTTTCCCAGTCTTCTATTGTCCAATTTTGGTGAGCCTGTGTGAATTGTAGTCTCAGTTTCCTGTTCTTAGCTGACAGGAGTGGCACCTGGTGTGGTTTTCTGCCACTGTAGCCCATCTGCTTCCAGCTTTGATGTGCTGTTACCTGTGTTGATTTGAACGTTGGAGAAACTTGTTCAATATGGATTTTCTGGTGGTTGCTTTCTTAAAATGTGCTCTCACTTTACCAGTATGATATCATATGTACACTAGATTTAAAGACTGGAGGTTACAAGTTTGTTGGATGTTAGAAAGCTCAGTTGACCCCACCTCAAGGTCCAATTTATTAGTTTTTCTGGAAAATGGAAACCATAAAATATGCTTAAAGTCTACCTTGCTGGCTTACACTGTCCAAACACATTTTAAAATAATGATCCACTTGAAAAGAGAGTTTTCATTTCTATAAAAGCATTTTGAGTTTCTGCATTTGCCGCATTAAGTCATGGCAGCTTTTCACACCCGGCTGTAATTTGCAATTTGAGACCTGTACCAGTGTGATGCTGAGTTTATATGGAGCTCTAGAGGAAAGTGAACAGTCCTGAACACCTTTTACTTTTGTTTTTTGGTGAAATATTTTAAACTACAAAGAAGAAATGTAGCAAACAAAAAAAAAACCCAAAACAAATGCTTGATTCTGACCTTCACTCAGTTACTGTTGAGTGAAGGTCAGTAATTTTGTGTCTTTCTCATGATGTCATTGCCTATGTTTTCTTCCACAGCAGGCTCATTTCCATAGCGGCTGTTCTTTTGAGGTTACTCAGATACTCAGAGTTTCAGATGGGAGAGATGGCCTGTCAACAAATTCTATTTATAGAAGCATGTGGCAGAGAAAGCAGCACGTTTCCCCTCTGCCTCTTCAGTCCCCACAGTCCGGTGCAGATTTTGCTCTCCTACCTTTCTTCCTGCCAAGCTTCTGTACTTTTGCTCACCTGTTTGTCTCCATCGGTCCTTCAACTCTGCTGTTATTTTTTTTTACGCCTTTGCTACATTTATTTCCTCCATGACTCTTATCCCTCTTTTCATACATTCTCCTGTTTCCTCTTCTGACAGTTTTGGCAGTAGCCCACAGAGCTGCCTGTTTAGTTAAGAGGATGCTTTAGACTTTCTGCCCTGTGGCATGGTGAGACCTGTACGTCTGAGTACACAGAAGCACCCTTGCACATATCCTCTCTCAGTCTCTCACACTCTCTCTCTCTCTCTCTGCCTCTCTGCCTCTCTCTCTCTCTCTCTCTCTCTCTCTGGCTCTCTGGCTGTCAGCCTGCGAGCACATTGTGGGCATGGTCACAGTAATTGGTCCAGTGTACTGTCAGGCAGAAAATCCCCAGCTAAGTTTCTCAGCAAGCTCATCAAATGCAAATGTACAGTCCTGTGCCTACAAAAAGCCCTGACCTGTTTATCTAACTCAGTGGCCTGAGGTTTTACTGAAGTAGCTTCAGCATATAATTTAATCTATTTATATTTAACTTTTAAAAAAATATTCTCAGTTATGAGGTTATTTAACAGACAAGATACAACTGCAAGAAAAACGGTTTCGCATTATCAAGATTTCCAAAATGCAGTGAATTTATATGAAAATGAATTGTTGAAAGACTACAGTTTTTTAAATTAAGAATGTTATACTAGTAGTGTGGGTTATAAATAAAGCTATATAACATGTTGTTAATAAAATCTACAGGTCTTAAGAGAGAGCGTTTGTTAAAATGCATTAAATGGAGGATTGTTGCTGCTCTCCCCAGGAGTGGGCATCCTTCATTTGTCCACGGCATGAGCCTGGTTGGGGAAAAAAATTCCCTGCGCACAAACCCAAAAATGCCAATGATCTGCAAACTGTTCTGTAGAGAGGAACGGCCCCAAAATCCTCATCGTCTTTGTGCCAGACTCACAAGCAACTACAGCAAACGTCTGCAAGTTATTAAATTTAAAAGTTACAAGTTATTTAAAAGAATAATGGTCATCTGTGCTTTTTGGCTTTTTTTTTTATGTGCAGAGGTATAAAAAGTGCAACTGTCAGTCTGATTTTTGCTAAAGTTGTAGGAAGGTTTATGGCATGTTTAAACATGGAACCAATGCAATATTCATCCATCTTATTGGGTCAAAGAAACAAAACACTTTTTCATTGGTAAATTAAGGTTGTTGGAGTAACAGGGTGTGTGTGATTGTTTTTCATGCTTTGATTTGGTTCAGTGTGGTGAGTTCAAAGACTTGTTTGGCAGTAAAATCGATGTTATCTTATGCATTGCAAATTAGATGCAAGCTTTGAAATATGCTACCAGAGCACAGCTTAAAGGGCTGCTCAGTTTTACACGCTTTACAGGGATTTCGTAGACAATTTGTAGCGGAAGCTAGAGTTGTTCTGTGAAGTGATATGTGTATGTATAGACTTTGTGCTGTGGGTCACCAAAGTAGCTGATTTATGCAGCCAATTTTGTTAAGACCATTTCTAAAGAGTGGTAGTTTATGTGTGTTCATTGATACCATAAGCATACGGACTCACCTAGTCTCACACATACACACACATGCACGCACATGCATCCAAGCTTATGTAATCATCAGCATGTGAAATGGAGCATGCCTCTTTGAAGAGGTGATAATAGTGCTTTCAAGATGTTCAGTATGAAGCTGTCCTGCGATGCCTTTTCAGCTGGCTGATAATGTGGATAGGCTGCGCAGTATCAGCTACTTGGCTGTAAACTAAAGTGTGACTTTGTGTGTTTGTACAAACAAGGGGTTGAGTACAAGAGCTGAAAGTAACAGTGCTGTGCTGTGTGTACTGCATGTACTAGTGACTGTGTTTGCCGTTCATGTTTGACGCCTGCTGTGTGAGGAGCAGCTGTGTTGACTTATATTAACAGTAAATGCTTTCTGTGTGAGTTGTCTGCTGCAGGGCGAAGCAGACTTTCTGTGGTTTCAGGGCCGAGAACAACTGCCCCACGTCTCTGCCGCAGTATCCAAGCTTAATTGGCATCTATGACACACGGCTGGCTAACAGAGGCTCGTCTCATGGCTAATTGCTTTTTCGTGCTGCGAGAATTCGGCCCGTGCGAAAAATGTCAGGGTTCAGATATGTGATCTGTGCATGCTTTTTGTCATTATTTGAACGTAGCACACAAATGCTAGAAAGCCATAATTAAAGTGGACATGTTTGGTCATACATCTAAGGCCTTCATCAAATCTAATAATAAAAAAAAAAAAAAAATTGAGCTTCTGTTACTATTAATATAAGCTATTTATACTTGCACTCAAATCAAAGTTTGCAATAACTTGTCAGTGAATAATAAATTACAAATATGCAGGACCAGTGTTTAAGCTGTTTTTTAAACTGCTTTAAAAGTAGTACCATATCATTTAACATCGTCTTCCCATCTATCTGAAAGTGGCTTGCTTTTTAGGAATGTGGCTGGATGTCAGCAGAGTTTATATTAGCAGTGCGAACGAACATATTCAATTTTTAATGAAACATGAAAGCTTGAAATGAATTCCCCTCCTGCAGCAGTAATGAATTCTGTTCCTCAGTTCAGTTTTGAAAATTGCCAGTCCTTGCTCTCCATGTGCACATCAGGCTTTACAGGTCCTGCTGTGGAACGAAGTTCCAAGTTGTGTTTGCGTGCATGAAATTAGGGTGTTAAAGACCAGAGATGGCTTTAAAGCAGGAATGTAGTGCTGATTTTTCTTTTTTTTTGTCTTTTTTTTTTATTTTAAAGAAGAAGAAAAGGAAGAATGCATCATAAAAGGCATCGAATGTTTGGAAGAAAATCCAGCTATAAGCAAGCTACATGGCTGCTATCTGAGGAAAGCATTTGATCACTTATTTTGGATCAACAACTCCAAGCAGGACAAAAAAAAATTTAAATGCTTAAAAGGTTTTTTGATTTTAGCTCAAATTTAAAAAGTTTGTTTCCCCTGCATGTTATACTCCTGCTACACATGCTAAAGGATATATGGCATTCAGGCTTCATTAATGGTTGAATCCAGAGTGCCAACACAAATAACATGTCTAGCTCATCCTACAAGTGAACAAATGCCATATATGCATGTATATAGACTGTATAAAAAGATGGATGTAGTCACTGTGACATCACCCAGTGGTTTCTGGACTGGAGCATCTTAAAGACTCAATTTTAGAATTTGGGCTGTCACCGTGTTTGTTTTTTGGAGAAAATGTGACCATATAGACCAGATGGTGGTTATCTGCTAGCATTTGCCAGTTTGTTAGGCCCCCAGTCACATAGGCCTAGAGACCAGTTGGCCATCACCAGTCGTAATCACTCATCAAGCAGTTGGTGAGTGGTTGTTGGCTGTATATGAAATCAGCTGCTACAGCCCCAGTCATGCAGACCTAGAAACTGGTTAGTGATGCTCTGTCAAGATCCAGTTGCTAAAGAAAAATGTATATTCCCCAGCCAGTTGGCAGGTGGTTGTGGGAGGTTGCCTGAAGTAGATAGGTGACATTGGTAGTAAATAGATGTATGGTGCTGCACCAGCAGTCAACCAGCAGTATTGAAATTGTGAAAAGTGGGGAACAAACCACACTGGTTGCCTTTTGAAATGTGTTGGTTGCAGCAGTAAGGCTTTTGACTTTTACTTTGAAAGTGGATGAAAGTGTATTTCATCACACTTTTTCAGGTTTCACTACTGCTCGATGAGAAGGTGGCAAGTCTGTGTCTTCCACGCAACCTGCAGGCTAGCAGCAGTTTGTTAGTAACCAAAGCAATCACAAGTAAGTTTATAGTGTCACACCCTCTTTGAGACAGATTTCACTTGGCCACAGCCAGCAACCTCCAGCAAACAATTGCCAGCCAGTTGGGGAATATGCATTTTTCCCTAGCGACTGGAGATTTCCAGGGGTTGCTGACCGGTCTCTAGCTGTGTCCGTAACCATATAGGTGCAACATATAGGCATAGACACAAAGAACTGCTTATTAGTGTTAATTCACAGATAAATAAAAAGCTAGAATTTCACTTACCAAAACAGAAGTGCAGACTTCTTCAATGGACTGCACCACATACCAAGCCATATTATGTGTCCGATAATTTAATTAATTAGGACCAACAAACAAAGTTGAGAGATCCAGCTCAATGTCTTGAAAAACTTAGCAGACAGCTGCTGGCTGCAGCGGCTCTTCTATGGAACATTTAAAAGCAGATATTAGTGCCACCATACAGCTGAAACAATTGCAAACCTCTGTGCATCAGTTCAGTAATTTGATTGGCTTATATGATTCCTGGTTTGGCTGTTGATTGGCTCTTTACGCACAGGGGCGGGACAATCATCTTTTTCACATGTGCATTTTTTTGCCCACTGTTCTTTGGCATGCTTTTGCTGGGTGTATTGCTTATTTGAGAGAGCAGTATGTCCCACCCACCCCCACCTCCCACCCCCAGTCCAAGGTTAAATATGATTTTTATAAGGCTGTGGAAGCCCTCACTGTTTATTTTAATCTAGCTAGTCCTAATGGGGAAAACTAACTCATACACCTCTGCTAATACTGTACTTGGTAAAAGTAGCACGTGTTTGCATTTAGCTGCACTACATCACATATATTGTATTTGTAGTATAAAGCCCTGTGAACAATAATTTAGTGCTTCATAAAATGTCTGGGCAAGCTAAATATCTTCCTTTCAAACAGTTTGTGTTTTTGTGTGTGTGTGTGTGTAAGTGTGAAGCTTCTAAAACTCATATGTTTATACCTGTTATAAACTAATACTGTAAATGCCTGCCTTGTGTATATGAGTTGATCATCATTCATTTTCAGCCAATAGATTTGCACTATTCCTGCTTTGCAGCCTAGTTACTGCACAATTAACCTCAATTACTGTGTGTGAGAGCAAGCTGAGAATTAATGACTCTGGCCTTGTGGCTTAGGTAGGAGGGTTTGGGAACTCACAGCTGGTTTTGCCTTTTAAAAAAAACTTTAGTTTCGAATCAGTGAAATGCCAATAGGTGGCGTTATGGGATTATTTTGGGATAGCTTCATGAGTAGTTGAGGGGTTATAATGGGCTCACATTAATACGCTGCCTCGCTGTTTTTCGTGTCTCCACCATTTTCTTGACACATTTGTTACACCTCTTCCAAGTACTGAATATTTGTCCTTGGTGAACAATTTATTCATACATTTAAATCTTAAAAGAGAGACACGCACGCATACACACACACACACACACACACACACACACACACACACACACACACGCTTTAACCCTGCTGAATGAGCAGCTTCAGCTGAGCTGCATTTCCCATCTGTTCAGGTCTCCAGTTTGCTACCATGCATACTTAACACACTTTGGATGTCATCCCCACCCTTACCTTCGTCTGCTGCGCATCAGCATATACGAACACCTCCTCACTACCTTGTGTACACTCATGTTTATTCTCCTGTAAAACTCCACTTGATGTGTGTTGGTTTATGTAGTTGCGCAGTAAATGGAAGAGAGATTGCTCACTGTGAGTGGGAGAGAGATTGGTTGGTTGGTTTCATCTGCTGGATAAGTGATTGCCCTTTAGCCGTTATAATGAGCAGCAGTATTTAGAGCTTGTGTCTGTAGTCAGATTTGGTTAAAAAAAAAAAGTTAATATTGAAAACTTAATATTGAAATTACTGCTTTTTTGTAAATGCATGGTAGAAATGATCCCTTATCCGATATACATGGCATGCTTTTTTAAAAAAAATTTTTAATCACTTCTTGTAGCACGTTGTTGTATAATGTCCCGTGACGTCTGTGACAGCTTGAGCTTGGAGACAGCATGTGCTACACGCTGGGGGCATAGAGTTCAAAACATGTGGTGCATAACAGCAATAGTCATACAGATGCACTCCTTAATGCTTAAAAATATTTCATTGAAGACATTATCCAGGCATTAACTACTAAACAAGGGTCATCAGTCCAAGTGAACCATACTCCCTTCATTCAGTGTGACCTTGTTTGTGTGGTACTTCAGTGTGGGTGAAGGTACTCATTTTCCGTTGGCCCTCTGTCTTCCTTGGTTTTTTCCCCTTTCTCCACTAAAAGCTGTGATGGACGTCACACATAGCGGTGGGGGGTGGGGGGGTTCAGTTTGATCTGATGACCTCCTTTAATACTGTGATTTATGCCATATGGGCTCAAGCTTTTTTGGTAATTATAGTTTCACCTTAGCTGTAAATCAGAGGCATGTAGAGGGGAATGCAAGAAAACACACAGGGAAATGAGGAGAAAGAGTTTTCTCAAAGAAACAGGAGTTACGCTATTGGGGAAGACACTGAATGAAATGAAACTGAGAATGGGAGACACTCCCTTAAAAGAATTCAGCTGCATAGCGCCTCAGATACAGGCATCCCTGATTGTTATTCTCGCCCTATCCTCAATAGCGAGATTGCGTGGTCTAAACAGTTTCTGTGGAGGGACATTTGGGATGAACATCAAATTGTCTCATTCTTTTTTCTTTTTTTTAAATTCTACTTTTCATGTTTATTGTCTCTTTCTTTGTCTTTAGGTTTCCAAAAAGGTCGCCGATCTCATTCTGGAGAAGCAGCCTGCTTATGTGAAGGTAAGCCTCCACAGTGAACAACCTTCTCTCTTTTCATGGTGCGGTCTCTGATCTTCAGTATTCCAGCTGCTGAAACTTCATTCCAAAACACATCAGTCATGTTTGAAGTGACATCTTTTTTCAACTTACAAGATGTGATGATTGGACATAGTGTTATTCATCAGGTTGTCAGTAGATATGTTTCTGTAAATGTGTCATCTGACAACGCTGCCAAAGATGGTGATTGATTTTTGGTAACCATGGCAATAAGAAATCTGAATCCATCCATGGATAATGACAACTGGGGGAGAAATCTAGTTTTTATGCAAAACATAGTTGGGATGTGAATGAAAACTAAGTCTACAAAACCCCTTCTTTGATCAACCAGTGATTTTGCATTGAACTGAAATGAAGAGCAATGTAAGTCTGAGCGTCGATGGCTAAGAAGGCAGAGCTGGTTGTCAGCTCATTGAAAGGTCAGCGGTGTGATCCCCAGCTCCTTCAGTCCACATGTCAAAGTACCTCTGGGCAAGATACCAAACACCAAATTGATTGTGTTGTAGATACAAGTAAATAGAATTTGCCAATTAGTCCATGCAGCAGCATCAGTACCTCTGTACCCCCTGTGTCAAAATGAGTGTTGATTTCACTGAAGTTATCCTTTTTGATTTAGCTATCAAAGTTAACTAGTTCCATCTGGCCTCTGAAGTTTGGTAGCGAATGCGAAATCTGACTTTCATCAGTGAAGCTTTTATCCTGGCAAAACACAGCAGATGAGTGACAGCTTTAGCATGTATCTAGTGAAACAGGAGTGAGATTACTGGGATTGTGAAGCCATCTGAAGGTCAGTCTATGAATAGTAAATTGATCATTATTTCTGCAACCCTCCCTGTGACTCTGCAAAGTCACGATAACAGCAGAGTTTATTAGCAGGCACTGCCAGAGGTTTCAGTGCAGCGTTTTCGTTGACCCATCTCAGCCCACATTCAGTCAGCCTATGGCCCTCTGGATTTCAGGGAAATTCCATATTCACCACCTTCACCCTATCAGTTATGGATGATAGGGTTTCACTACATCATTTTCCCAGTCAGAAAGGGTTAGAGACTAAAATAAGCCAAGGGTGTATATCGTGCTTGTCACTTGGCTTGCTTTTATCTGTAGGACCTACACAAGGAAAGGTACTGAGGTTTCCCTCCTGTGTTCTTGAGCATTTTTCTTAATTTCTTATCCTTGTATGTGATTATTTTATCAAGAATCTTGCACAGAAGCACACAGCCTGAGGTCAAAATGCCACTACTCCCTTAGTGCTTTCTGTGTGTAAGACATCAAAGGGCACACAAATTCTATAGACAAATACACGCATGCTTCAGTGCTTGAAACGAAGGGCTGATAAGCTTGCGATGTGATTCATAGCTCCGTAGTGACTAACATCTCCCATCACTGTTGGTGTCCTCTAGTGACACATGGCCTCCGCTTGCACTCGTATGTGATAGGGCTTCTCCACATTGACAGATCCTTGCAGGCTACACCATTATCACTGCTTCATGTGTTTATAACTGTTTCATAATGTGTGGTTTTAATGTGCCCACATTTTCCTGCTGTTTTATTTCATTTTTAACAATGATACATCTTATTTTATATATTATTATTATTATTATTATAACATTTTCCATGAGGTCAAGGTGTTTCCACTTAAATTGCTGTATTAAAAAAAAAACAGGCTGTGGGGTGGTTTGAAATAAGTGCCTGTTCTTATCTTGTCAGCTTTAAATAGGTTCGGATTGAGTGGCCAAACTGCATGACCCTTAGGCTTGTCAGGAAAGAGAGATTGCCTTGCTGGAAACCAAGTTGTAGTGAATTTGCAGGTAGCCCTGACCAGGTCACTCAGCACCACTGGAAACAAATGGATTACATTGGTTTTCAGTTATTTTCCACTGGAACCACTTATTTATCAGAATTACTGTTGTTTTTTTGTTTTTTTTTGTCTGTTGCCATTTGACTTCCTTGAAGATTGCTGATTTGCCCAACATGGGTGGTCATACCTGTCTGTTACTTTGGAGATCTCAAGGCTCTTCCATTGGCAAGACTAGAATTTGAGAAGAAATGTGTCTGATGGTGGGATTGGTATCTCTAGAGATCTGCAGGTGTCGTTGCGTACCCTTTAGATAATTGTCTGTGAATGTGGAGCTGTGAGAGCCCGCACTTATATTTTGTAACTGTGCTTCCCAGTGACCTTAATACAACAAAGTGAGCAGGTCCAGGCCAAAAACAGCAGCATCATTAGGATGTATAGGCAGGATAGGTAACACTGAGCTCCTGCAAAGTCCGTGCGTTGGAGGGTCACAGAATAATCTCTTCTGAATATATGAATAGAGATGCTTGGGAAAAATATTCCTTGTGACTAACTGTGTCTTTCTCCTTAACCATTGCTTCCCACAGCTGTGTTTGTGGACACCGTTGGAGTCAAATTGTATGGTGTTACTGCATTAGAGTCATCTTACTTTTCCTGTATATGTACATACAAATCTACTTTATACATGTCTTTTTTTTTTTTTCCATCTTTTTCTTCTCATTCAAACCAGCTGTGTAACCTCTTTTATCTATTAAAACCTGCCCGGCCATTTGTCAGAGCCCACCACTGTGCACAGTTACTGCATCTCCTCTTGCACAAGCTAAGCAGATTGAGCCCCTCTGTCAGGTTAAGTGTAGCTTACAGATAAGGTAGACAGCTCAGAGCTGTGGTGTAACAACAAATTGGAGCCTCAGGCTACATACTGAGCACTCATTGTGTGGAGTGTGTGTGTGTGTGTGTTTCTGTTTGAACCTGCATGTGTGGGCATTCACGCAGTCTTTGTAGTTTCCTGCGTAATCCACACGTAGTAGAATGCATCAGTATTTTTTTTTACATCACTGGGGCATTTGTTAAACTACAGTAACTGTTGAGGGCAGTATTACCTGTGTCTTGCTAATGATCACCAAAATATGAGGTAGCGAGGGAAGAGACTGCAACACAGATGATAAGTTTTGGTTCATCGTTGACCTGATTTTCCAGTGAATGTACTTCTTCTGTTAATACCCAGATGGCATATTTTAACCTAGACTGCCCATTATCTTTGGAGGTGAAAAGAGAGATCAAGAACTTTGGATTTTAGCTGTGAGAGTGATTTCTGTACAATAAACGGCTTGATCCCTTTCAGTGTGAAAATTTTGATGAGTCTGGCTAGAATAAATGTTGCTTGCAGCTGTTTGGCTGCCCTGCTCCCAGTGCATGAATCAATTTAGTGGATTCGGTTTCTAAGTCATACCTGAGGTAGATCTGGTGAGTCATCCAAATCCCAGCTCATTGCTACATATGCATATTCTGAGGAGACATTTTAACGATCATTTTGTTGTGTGCCTAGTGTGCACAATGACAATGAGTTGAATCTAACATCTGACATCTAATGTATAACAGTGACATAAAAATGCCACACTGGTATCTGCTATTTTTGACCTGTGCTTATGGATTTATCATTAAGAAATGGTCATATACGGGCACCTGGGTGGCTTAGTGGTGAAGCCACCCAGGCGCCCGTATGCTGTGGTGCGGTGCGGGTGGCGTGGGTTTGAGTCCCGGCCTGTTGCCAATTTGCCCGCGTGTCTTCCCCTGTATCTTTCCCCCATTTCCTGTCTCTCTCCACTGCCCATAAAAGCCGCTATGGCCAAAAATGCCCAAACAAAAAAAATAAGAAATGGTCATATACTTAGTCATAGATGTTTGAGTGTGAACTGCAGGGAAATCACTGTGAGCATTATAATAAGTTGTTTTCTTTTACATCATTTTTGCTTAATAGAAAATAGCTAAACTTAAATGAAAATGTTTGATTGGCTGAGAAATGCAATGCAAAAGGACAAATTGGTCTTGCTAAGAGAGTTTGTGGGACCAACAAGTATTGGCTGTTTAATTAGATACACCTGTAAAATCTAATGTAATCCTTTATAACAGCTTTGGCGTGAAACTCCATTTTCAGTTTTTGTTGATTTGTGTCATCAGGGTGATAAGTCTGCTTTGTGTTGATTATTGAGGGCATTGTGGGTGGCAGTGGTGCACTGGACTTTAAAAGGGTTCACATTTTGTCCACCCCACAAAACCACTTTCGGCATGTGCATAGAAATATTCAAAATGCACTTTTTTATATTAGTATCTTGCCACATGGATGTTGTCTCATAATCATCCAGAAAAGCATCCATGTCACATGATCACATGGTGTACGTACCGCCAGAGAAAGCCCTGGCTATTGAATCAGCTCTTACAAAGTGCTCTAAGGACTTGACAAGGTCTTTGTCAACACTCAAGATCATAAGGGCAGATCTGTTTGAGTAGGTTGTTGTTCTCATACCCACAGCTGAAGTGCCTCGTTGGTGTTGTTGGTTTATTTTTAATAACCGTTAAAAATTAATTTCCCCGGACTATATTCTGTTGGTAAAAGGTTGTTTTTTCATCTGACAGTGTTATGAGGATTTTTTTTTTTTTTTCCTTTTTGTCACTGGACCTTTCTGTGAAGGAGTAATACAACATTATAAAAGAGCATCAAACAACAAGCTTCTCCCACCTCAGGCATGACATCTGGCAGATCAAAAAAAGATAAAAGTACAAAGGAGGCAAGGAAAGTCAAAAATACAGCGGTAAGCTGTTTGTCCGCTGGCCCTGTATTGGCTGAGGGTGTGCTTGTTCTCAGCTGAGGTCATTCAAGTGGCATAATAACTGCACTCTTGGAGCAAAGTGCTCATTGATCCTTTTCTAAATGTCAGCACTGAAGGGAAGGAAGGCTTTCTCTGATTTTTTTTTTTTCCTCCCCTGTTTTGAAAGTTGTTCTTCCAAACTGTGGTGTACTTTGGGTCTGATGACATGTCTTACAATAACAACATCATTTGTATTATCTGTCTGTTCACAACAGAATGCAGGTGAAAATTGCTGTTGATGTCTTTGCGTTGCTTGATGGGGGAAGTGATTGTCTCAGCAAATGGCATTTTTGAAGGCGTATTGCGTAGACAGCACCATAAATGAGCCAGTCTGACAATGTCTTTATGGCCTGCAGGCTTTTAGGAGTTTTTCAGAACTTTTGTCCAAAATTAGTCCATCTAACAGTGCCGTTACACCAGCCATGAGCCTTTGAGTTCTTAAATACATCATGATTGTAAAGTTTCATGACTGCATCTTGCATGCTTGTGATGCTATCATCTGGGCTCTGCTTACCTTTGCAGTCATTCCTGCTGCAGTTGTTGTCTTCGTATTTTATCATAGTAACAAACACATTTCTTATTTACAGGAGTTGGAGAGAGTGACGGCGTTACAGACCAACCTGCAGCTGGCAGCAGTCATTTGCACTAATGCAAGGAGGTAATTGCATTCTGTTACATACCATCTATTGTCTAACTGAGAAACCTACTCAAACAGCTCATTCAAAGTGCATTTGCATAGTAAGTGCTTTTCTCATAACCATAATAGTCTCCATTCAGATATTCTCAGTCTGTTGATATGGTCACATTTGAGAAATAATTGTCTTGTTACTCTTAAAATAAAGTAGATGTCCAAAGCCTGCCACTACGTATTATACTATGTGTTCTAAAATATCTTTTCGGCTTGCTATGTGGTATGTGTGGGTGGTGTAAGACAAAGGTTTCAGTGGAAGTGTGTAATAGTTTCTTTTTAATCCTAGGTATGGTGGCCACTGTAGGACAAACATATTTTAGCCAACCACGAAATATCAAAAATATTCAATTTAGACTGCCCCACTTAACCCTTTATTTACCAAGGGCCTGCCGTTTTCCCGATAGGATAGGATCGCCTGCTGTTAAAGGGTTAAGGAAGGCAAACAGGAAGACAAGGCTGAAGTATGCTAAATTACACAAGAACTGGACTGAAAATCAGTGGCAACAGGAGTGATTTTAGGTTCAAATCATCAGTATGTTCAGAGGAGGCCAGGAGACAGATACAGTACAGCAGGGTCTACAGCCATCTGTAAAACATGGTAGAGACTCTGTCATGGTTTGGGGCTGCATTTCAGCCAGTGCTGTTGGGGATCTTGTCAGAATTGATGGAATTATGAGCCCACACCTCAACATTATTGAAACAGTGTGGGATCATCTTGACAGGAACAAGTCAGCTCCTATCCAAAGAAGAGCTTTGAATATCCTTCAAGAAGCCTGGAGAACTATTCCTGAAATCTGAAAGAGTTCTGGTTGTGTTAAAGAATAAAGGTGCTCAATCAAGCTTGACTTTCAAGCTTGTTAGAACTATACAAACTCTGTTTTTGCCTTATATTCTGTATTTCAATGTATGTTTGCAAATGTTCCAATAAATCACTATTTCCAGTTCTCCTAGGAGAAAAAAGAAACGAAATGAGAGATGGCTCAAGACAGTACCGTAGATAAACAGGCTAACGGTACAATCATCTGCAATCCTCGAAATCTGTTACTAGTTGGCGTGTTGTTATTTTACTTTTGAATGTCTGACAAAATATTAATAATAGTAACACTGAACTGAGATTTATCCTTTGAAGGCAACTGAGTGTGGCAAAGGAAGGCTTCACCGAGGCCAGCCTTGGTCTTCTGGCAAATCAGAGAAGGCGACACCTGCTAACAGGCCTGCTGAAGTCTCTGAGGACCATCAAGACCCTGGTAAAGTTTACACACATGGTTTACTATGCAGCGTTTTTTGGAGACCCTTGTTAAGGATTATGGACCAGAGAAACATCACCTCTGGTGGAACAACCACAAGATTGCTATGTTTCAGCAGCTAAGTGTACATGTAGGAAGATGTTAACAGTGACCTTTGAGCGAATTCAGTCAATTGTGGTGTTATAAGTGAAATATCTATGGGTGGGTAATGAGTTGAACTACTGTCATCTCTGAGGCAACCGATTAAAGC
The DNA here is from genome assembly GCF_007364275.1 of Archocentrus centrarchus. Lineage (NCBI taxonomy): Eukaryota > Metazoa > Chordata > Actinopteri > Cichliformes > Cichlidae > Archocentrus > Archocentrus centrarchus. The sequence continues at coordinate 21,046,323 of NC_044356.1, forward strand.
AACAACCAGGTGCACAACAAAAATGTAGTTGCCGTTGTATATGTGGAGGGGGTGCTTTATGCTGAGGTGCTTAAAGCTGCATTCTTGTTTACAATTGAGCTTGACTATTCTATTATAGTTTACTCTTGTATGTTGGTCAACCTGCAAAATAATTTAAGTACAATGTAGTCCACTGATTCCAACTGACCTACTGTATATCTGTCTGAAATCCCTTCATGTGATGTTACTGTTAACAAATAAATGCAGTCTTCAATAATCATTGCAACTGTTTCTCCACACATGATTTAAAATTAAGCTGGGAATTAATCAGGCATGCTCTCTTTTAATCACTTTAATCATTTGCTCAAAGTGTAATCAGTGAAATACGCTGCAGACATGATCACAGCAGGAAAGTGCAGAACTGGTTTTGAGCTGATTGTCACTTCGTATTGGGTCCTCTTAGGCATTTAATGCTGTATTTATTTCTTCTGCTTGTCATTGTTCCGCTCACAGCAAAGAACGGATGTAAGACTCAGCGAGATGCTCGAGGTATGATAACCCCCACACACACACACACACACACACACACACACACACACACGCTATTAATTGACAATAAAAGGTCAGACATCAGTAGGGATTCAGCATTGAATGCAGAACCCACACAAATATGAGATACTCTTAAAAATCTGTATCTGTTGTTAAGGTCAGCAGCACAGTGTAAGGAATGGATTTCACTTCCACTGTGTGTAATCCTTGGATATTTGCTCGGTACCTGCTGTTAGAAGCATTTAAAGAAAATTGTTGTATTGGACTGAATCAGAACTCTGTTGCCCATAAATCTGTCATAATAAACCATCATCCAGAGCTTTCACCTGGTATGATTATGGACTAGTTTGTCCATCAAACCTATATTTTTATGTCATGTAACATGCATTAAAATGCATAACTCCTCTGCTCCTTTAGGAAGAAGATTATCCAGGTGCAATCCAGCTCTGTCTGGAATGTCAGAAGGCTGCCAGCACCTTTAAACACTACAGCTGCATCAGGTAAAGCATGATCAGATTAATAGAGTGATATGTAGCTGTAGATGTGATGTGATACGTGTAGGCAGCAGGCATGGACTGCATTTCTCTGTGTGGAAAAAAAATGAGTTGCGTTGTTGTCTAAATTTGGAAATTGGTCTTTTTCAAAAGGTTGGAACCTAATTGATCTGCTGTTATTAAAAGGCTTTTTTAAAATTTTTTCATGTCCCCTTGTTTTTTCTCATTGTTATTGCCCGGTGGCTGTTCTTTTGCATTAGCTATGACGTCAACGTCATTTTAAATGTTTTAACCCTCTGCAGACCTTGTCAGTGCGCTGTTAGCTTGGTAAAAAATCTGAATCTCAGTCTGCACCAGGATGTTTTCAGCGAGTGTCATCTCTCTCTGCAATCACAGTTTGCGTTGGCATTTTTGGCATACGTTTCCTTTTGGAAACGCTTTCATTGTAAAGTAATCATATTGGAAAACATTAGCTTGCCATTTACAGGGAGGAAGCTGGAAGGTTGTGTACAGATGTTTAGATTTGAAGAACATATCACACAAGGTGACACATGTAAAGCACATGAAAACTGCTGAGGAATAAGTAACCTCTTTATTGTCATACTCCTCTCTCTCTCTCTTTCTTTTTTAACCCCGAAGGAATTAAATACGAGTGAGATCTGAAGGTGTATCAGTGATTAATGTAGAGAATGTATATGTAAGATGGCACACAGCAAACAGGGAAATACAGTGAATACCAGACAACCAAAGTGCCTTTGCTCTGTTTGTATCAGTATGTGGGTGTTCCAGCCTTTTTATGTATTGATGACAGATCAATCACAGCTGGCAGGGAGATAAATAATGATCATCTTCACCTTTATGTTTGCCCATTTCACCTGCATTTGGATCCATCTTTTTCTTCTCTGTCCTTATCCTATTCTTTTTGTTCAGTTCCCTGACAGTGAGTGCCAGTAAATGTGTATGTTGTTGTGTATGTTTTCCTCTCATTTTGGTCATATGCAAAAGTCTCGAGCCTCCACTCATTTCTTTATATTTTCCTTTCAAGGACCCAGACTTAATTTTTTAAAGTGGTCTTGAGCAATAGTTCTCCAGACTTTCTGAAGGCCTTTTAAAGTTTTTCTTTGGACATTGGCTGCTTTTTCAATCATTTTCAGTCCACTTCTTGTACCTGACAATTTTCAGAGGAATGTTTTTTTTTAAACACTGACCAATAAAAAGCATACCTGGAAAAAAACTGAAAAAAAACACACACACACACACACAACTGAAAACTAGCAGTAATGGATTGGCCTCTCTAGAGCCCAGACCTCAACATTATTGAAGCAAACACTGTTAATAGCTCCTGAAGTAGTTCCACAGTAAAATATTCCCATTGCCTTTGCATTAAAACATGATTATGAAGCACAAGCAGGCAACATTATTTTATATCAACATTTGCTCACCATAATGTCTTAACACAGTGGAGCAGAAAACAAAGGCAGGCTTGTGCTAGTTGAGTGACAACATGACTGCTGGGAAATGATCGATACGGCAGTGTTGTGCACAAAGGATTGTAGTGGTGTGGAAAAATCCTCCCACTGTCCCCTCCCACCTGCAGCTGCTGCCTATACATGTAGATATCACTTCTGCTTTCACAGTCATTAATTTATCATCATTGCAGTTTCATGTCCATTGTGAGGCTCATTAAATGTGCTCGGCAGTGGGTGTGTAGATTAGACCTTGCACCATTTGCCACCAGTGTTAACACCCACCACAAGAAGCCTGTCAATGTAGTAACGCATTTGTGATCATCATAAAAGAAACCACTAACTTGCTGTATTAACCTGCAGCTCTGATAATTAAATGTTTCCTCACCCTTCTCACTCATGCCATGTTTTTTTTTTTTTTTTAATTCTTACACTGCTTCTTCTTCTTCAGCACATGCATTTTTTAAACACTGGTACACTGATTACACATCTGTCATGCTGTGCAATAACACAGTGCACTTTCTGTTTGTGCTCTTCAGGCAGCCGGTAGCCTGTCTGCTATACTTATTTAACCTTGTAGCTATGCTTTTGCATTGACTGCTGAAGGTTGTGCATTTATCATACCCGCCCTTCATTTGACTCCATTTCTTCCTTACCCTTTAAAAGTCAATATTGTCTGCCCGTGAAGGTACTTACACAGCCTCATACTCCGTCTCAGTCCATTTTCATCAGGCAGTCTGCATGTGCAGCTCTTGGGCAACTTAAGGCCCCCGTATATCGAGCACAGTATTCATGAACTGTGATCTGAGCTTGTGTGTGTTTTCTTCTCTCAAAATATAATTATTTGACTATTACACAATTAAAGTATATCATAAATATGTTTAGGAATTTCTTCTGACATTGTGATTCTGCAGAAATGGAAAGGTTGTGCTAAACGTGTTTTGTTTTGTTCGGCATTAGAAGGACAAGGCGGTTCAGCGTGTAAACAATTTTGAGGAGCCTGTCCAGCATCTACGAGAAATGCGTTAGTTCACGAACTTATTCAGAGCCTTCCTCCATTTCTTTATATTTGTACTACAGCCTTTGGAGGCTGGAGGTCTTTGCGCTAGTGTGGATTTTTAAGAGTCATGGGTAATGGTGTCACTTGAATTTGTGTTTATCTGCTGCGATTTAGAGATCATGATAAAGATCCCCCACTCACAGTAACACAAGGATCTACACAGGCGTAGAGTCAACTCAGTTTCTTTGGTCTGATTGATGGATGTGGGTGTTTTCTTTTTTCCCCCTCTCTGCCCATTTCTTTACTTGTGCCTTGCTTTACTTTTTCAGTTGCTGTTGTAGGTTTGGAAGAAAGATTATTCTTATTATTTTTCATTTTCATTTGAATTTATTTGTAGCTCCAGCCCTTTCCATAATACGCACCAATTATCTGTGGCCTCTTAATTTCTCCGGCAAACCAGTTTGAGTCAGACATGTTGTCTCTTTTTAATATTTGGATTTAATTGGTTTTTCATATTAGCTGCTGAACTAAATGCTCAGTGTAACAGACAGACTAATCACAGCTTATTCTATTAGTAGTGTAGCATTTCTTTAAAAGAATAAAGCGAACCACTTAGTGAGTATCTAGTGTAAGACAACTGTAAGTTGAGCTGCTCCAAATCCTAATAAGTTGAGCTGGCACGAACGAACATAAAAAAAACAAAACAAGCAAAACAACATCACGGGAATGTGACAAACTATAGAAGCGTTGCTGAAGAATCCATTTCATTTTATCAGTTTTTGGTGTTACCTTGGGGCCTAGAAGTCTTAACAGTACCCATGCAGAGCTCCAATAGAGATATCAGTGGCAAATACCTCAATAAATATTATATAAAATCTTGCACCTGAAGAAAATAGTAAAACAAACTTAGCACATTCTGTCAGTCTGGCAGGATCAATTTTCCCCAGTTTTTGCTCCTAAACTCCTTTATCTTTCGATCGATTCCCACTTACCCGCTTTTCTTTGAGCTTCTCACTAACCTCATCTGCTTTCTGACTTGTATAATTGTAGCTTCTGCTGTCCCCTCTCCCTGTCTTTCACTCTTTGAAGCTCTTCCCCTGCCCCTTTGTTGCCTCTCTACCTGTGTTGCGCAGTGGCTGTTATGACTCCAGCAAAAAATGTCATTCTCACAAAATCTGTGGACCCTGCGGATCCTTGAAAGCACAGTGCACATTATCTATTTAGCGAGTCAGCATATCAATGTGAAGCAACTAGCCTCAAGGCTCTACGGCCACTTTTTGCCAGTTATTAGTGAAAATGGAGTGGAAAAAAATCCTCCCTATTTTCTCACCAAACTATGTTTCAGTACTTTCCCTGTGGGGAGCATATTGCTAACTAGGTTTTCCCTCTGAATCTGTTATAATGCATTCTGTCTGATCGTGGGTGAGTGCCAGTATGTAGGGAGGCGCTGCATGTGTGCGTAAAATAAGTCAGTGACCTGGGTTATTGGCTTTGATTGACCTCTTGTGGATCTCAAAAGCCCAGCGGTCAAAATCCCTCAAGGTTTGTGGACCTTGTGGAGTGGCAGATTTTCATAGAACTGTTTTGTGCCATGTGTGCTTAAGTTAGCCTTACAGACTCATTTTAGGCTTCAACAGTACATGATCACTTTAACTTAATGGATATCATGCATTTTGTGTAGATGTTTTTTTTTTAAGTGTAGATCAGTCCATTCCTGTAAACTTTACCAAAATCCTAGAAAACTACCCAGTTGCTGTTCAGGAATTGCATTTATTTATTTATTTTTTATTTTTATATACACAGTCCCCCATTTTCAGAGGCTAAACATTATTTGAACAAACTGATAGAATTTTAAATATAAGAACTGCTTTTAATACTTGGATGAAAATCCTTTGAAGTCAACGACTGCTTGAAGTGTCAAACACATGGACATCACCAAGTGCTGTGTTTCCTCCCTTGAGATGTTCTGCCAGAAGTTTACTGCAGCCGCCTTCAGTTGCTGCTTGTTTGTGGGTCGGTTTTGTGTTTAGTAACAGAAAAGCGTGCTCTAGAACATTGCCTTCACCATGTTTGACAGATGATGTGGATCATAAGCTGTTCCTCTCTTTCTTCATACTTTTCTCCTCACATCAAGCTGGTTCATCTTGGTTTCATCTATCCAAACTAATTTTTTCCAGAACTGTGCAGGCTCTTTTAGATGTTTTGTGGAAAGGTCTAATCTGGCCTTCCTATTCTTGAATTCAACCTTGAATGTCAGTGACACACCTGCCTCTTTAACAGTGTTCCTTACTCAGATGGATGTTGTGAAGGGTAAGATTTTGTGGTCTTTCAGGCTTTTTGGTGTTGCTGAGTGAGGCTTCTTTTTAAGACTGCTGATTTGGCCACTCCTAAAGTTTTTCTGTCCGACAGGTTTATTTTGTTGTTTTGTTTTCCTTGTCAGCCTAATGAAAGCCTCCTTCACTTGTTCAGATATCAAGAGTTCCTGTGAACAGCTACTAAATGCAAGTTCAACACTTGGAATCAGCTTCAGATCTTTTATCTACTTAGTTTGTCTTAGTATAATGAGAGACCAGGCTTCACCTGGCCACGAAGCCTTTTTGTCAGTTTTCCGGTTACTTTTGAGCCTCTGAAATAGGGGACTGTTTAGAGAAATGACTGTAATTCTTAAACTGTTAATACACTACTTTTGTTAAGCCCCTTCAATTAAAGGTCAAAGTCTGCACTTCAGTCAAATATTGATTACTTGATTTTAAATTCTCTTTGGTGATGTACAGAGGCAAAACTATAACAATGATCTTTTTCGCAAGATCAACAGCCAAGGTGCACATTGAAAATGTTTGGTGATATTTGCCACTTAAGAAAAAAGTAACTCAGGTTATGCTCATTTTGGCCTACTCTGCTAATGATTATATTTTTACTTTTATGCTCTCTCAGTACTTTTAGCTTGTGGTTTAGCTCCTGTTACTGTGTGTCTTTAATGTTTTATAACACGGCTATAGTCGAGACTCTACTAACCTTGAGTTCACCTCTGCACAGAATCAATCAGGGATCGGTTTGGCCACTTGCAGTCTTTTGTTACACGCGCGCGCGCGCGCGCACGCACACACACACACACTGTGCCCTGCTAGAGGCTGCTTGGCTCACTGAATCACACACAAGTCTTAGCTCGTCTTTCACACAGGGCTGTGTGTGGCTGTGTCCACTGGCATGGACTCTGCATGTGTCAGTCCAGCTCCCAGCATGCCACCACATAAAAAGGAAGAAGCAGATTAGCAAACGTGCAGCAGCTGCGCTGCTCAGCTCAACCTGGCACTGCTCCCTGATTCGCTCTGCCCACCCTCTCCTCCTGCAGCTAAGCAAAAACCCCACCTGGGTATTCATCGTCTTGGCCTCTGCCCCTCTGGTGGATATCCTTAGTCTTGCACACCTTTGGTCCTTTCTTATGTACATTCAGATTTATTAGCATGAAACTGTTCATCTCTCTGTGGGTGATTCTGCTTTTCATTTGCCTTCCAATTTATTTCCTTTAACTTGGCTTTTAATCATAGTTTCCACTGAGGAGTTCTCTGACTTCTGATGTTATCATTGCTGTTACTTATTATCATCTCCTACCATATATCATATCTGTGATAAACTACTTAGTCATCACTGGGATTCACCTGGGACTGCTATAAATGAGTTCTTCCTGCTTTTTGGGCCAGACGACCACATTTCACATTTCTTTTTTTTTTTTTTTTTGCATGTTATACATGCACATATATACATACACAGGTAGATACATTAAGGATTTTCATCACTGAGTTTTTAAATGGACGACTCATGTATTTACCTGTTTTGCAAACTGTGGCACATTTGCAGTCTCGTCTCAGTTCCTTTGCTTCTTCCTTCTCTTCTTCCTCTTCTTCCTATCTCTAACTGAAGCTAGATGCTTAATTAGCAATTTGTTAAGGACACACTCTCCCTCGGGCAACTGCACACTCACAAGGCACAACACAAGAGAGAGCTGACCTGAAAAAGACCCCGAGCAAAGCGGTGACAGAGGCAGGGAAACAGTGGAACAGAGGGTGATTATGAATGGGGAATGTGCCCGAGAAGTCACAAGGGAATTGAATCTGAGTCTTGGGATGCGCAAAATAGTCGTGATTCCTGTTGCTGCTTCTCAACTTCGGAGTTGAAAGCGTTTTCTAGGATGAGTCACAATCTGAGCACGCACCAAGGATGCGTGGGCATTTTGTACCTTAGATAGCATGATGCTTCTACAGAAACACACACACACACACGCGCGCGCTCTGTCTGCATTCACACAGTGGGTTTCACTGTAGACACTGAAAAAGGAAAAAACATAAAATATAACACACATCTTTACAAAGTTGGTGTCCGTCCAACACTGATTTTCATGTTTTTGTTTTTGTAGAATAATTATTTTTAATGAATTCATTTGTAATTTGAAATAAAATAAACAATTGCTAATCATTATTATTCTTTATTGCTGCTTTCACAACAGAATGATTAAACTTAAGTTAAATGGACAAAACTGATTACAAAGTTGTAAAGCGAACATGTTTAATGAGTGTTTTCAAGTTTAGAGTCCAGTAATTTATAATATTTGTTGTCATTTCAAGCATAAATTAGAAAGTGTAACTGACAACAAATAAATGCCTTAAACAAAATATATTTTCACATCCACCCTTTTCCCCCCCACTCCACAGTGAATTGAATTCCAAACTACAAGACACTCTGGAGCAAATTGAGGTACGTGTGTCCATACTACAGTTCTAATTTCATTAGATGAGAGAAGTATCAGTAAAAGGACATTTAGCAGTGCTTAGTATTTGCTTCTAACATGTCATTTTTTTCTGAAGCTTTCATCTGAAAGAAGCAATTTGACATTTTCATAGTTTGCCTTTCTTATTCTGGGTCTGCCAAATATTGACATATTCAGAAAGTCGTTATTATGAGTGTGCAGGCATAGTAAATTATATCTGTTTCATCTCTGGCTGTGTTGTGATATCTGAGTGTGTGATAAATGGTATGCAAAGCAATTTTCTCTTCACACCTGCTGCCGCGCTTCAATAGATTAATTACTTACAGTTTTGTCCGTAAACAAGAAGGAGACGTGCATGTATGCACGCGTGTATAGCCACCTGTTTGGGTGCTTGTTTGTTTGCCTGTCAGCATCAGTTAGTGAATAAGTGATGCAAAATCCTTTAAAATCATAAAGGTAAACACATGCACAGATGCAGTTGCACCATCTATTGTGCATCTCCAAAAGTCTTTAGTGCTAAAAACATGTAAATATTAACATCCCCAGCATATGTTGTGCATATATAGTCACCTGGCACTCTTAATTACATTAGTGACTAATTACTTCCTGTCATGTAGGCATCTGATCACTTAGCCTTTTTTGGGGCTCTGCTCTTTGAGGTCAACTTATTGTTACACATTTCACACACTTGTGCTAACTTTCCTTACCTCCCCTTATCGCTTTGTCAAAGAATTACACACACACATATACATCCAATTACTTGGCCTTGGCTGTGTGATAGCTTTACAACTGGACATCCATATCTAAATCCTCAGTCTTAAGAATGATAATCCCTCTCCCTTTTTTTTTTACTTCCCCTTCGTTTGCCCCTTCTTTTCCGTTGTCGTCTGCCTGTTTCTGGCTCCAGGAGCAGCTTGATGTCGCCCTGTCGAAGACTTGCAAGCACTTTGATGTCTCGCACTACACCAAGGTCCAGCTGGCCTACACGCTACTGGGAAAAACACAGGTCAGTGATTTGACTGGCCTGCAAGGGTCAGTGGAAATGGCTGAACATGGCTGGACAATGACCTGCTTATTTTCTTTGCTCACTGCAAACAAAAGTTTCCTTTTGTTTGACTTTCTCTTTTGCTCATATGGGGATTTTTTTTGGACCTGAAAGATAACAGCATCCTTTTTTTAAAGTTTTCTGTGACTGTCCTTGATTCTGTTGTTTTCCTTTGTGCACTCCTCTGCTACTATGGGAGTTTGTCCAATTAGTTGGCAAAGTTAGTCCCTCACGTTTACAACTTTTTTTTCACTTTTTAGATAATAAAAAAATATCCATAGTTTGGTTAGACCATAGAAAACATATGAATGGAATTTTGCTTTATTAAAGCTTTTCTTTGTTATTATTACTACTTTTTACTGAAGGGGTGTATTTTCATGCCAGCGTGCACATTTAGGGTCTTCACATTTTAGACTCTTTGAATGAGCAAGACCACCTGGCACGTCATATTTGTGATTTTAAATGTCAGTCCCTTGTCATCCACAGAGAGGAATCACAATTCTCCAAACTATTCCCTGTAAAATATAAAATAATGTCTCTAAACATCAAAACAGAGGAGCCGATGCTGTCACAAACGGTGTTTGTCTGTGACATTCTTTAGTTTATTCGAAGCTGTTAATTCTTTATGTTGAGAACAAAAAGAATAAAAATAAAGCAATTTCTGGGGGAGAAAATATAATTGACTTTAACTTTGAAGGCACTGGTAATATCTTTTATTAGTGACTCCTTTCTGTTTTACCGTGTGTCTTTCAACTTTTGCTCCCATGTCCCCGTCTAAGATCGAGTTACGCTGGGAAGATGAATGTTCTGCAAACATGATATTCTATTGTACAGCTTTAAAATGTTAGGTAGCCTGTTTGATTTTTGTGCATTAGTGCGGACAGGTAGTGCAAAATCCAATTATGTCACTTTGTTCGTACAGTAGTGTTAGCTTTGTGGAATTAAAGAAGAAATTAGAAAGCAGAGTGTAGATGTTAACTTGCTGAATACCTTCATAACCTGAGAAAAGCACCATGTTCTGTTGAGAATGAATGATGCTTTATAGTTACTGCGGTAATGAGCATTTACAGACACAAAAGCAAACTAAGGAGGTGTTGTTGACTACATTGTTGTTGTTGCTGCATCCGTGTTTATCTCAATTAGCCATCTTCTTTATCTTAATCTCAGTTTTTTTCTTTTACTGCGTCGCAGAAAAATGTGCACTTTTAATCTGATTCTGTTGAATACCCAAATTAACCGTCTCAAGGTAGTAATCAGCCACACAAAAATGCCTAACAAACTGTGGCATACCGCGCCAAACCATTTGCATTTTTTTTCCTTGTTACTATAGTCTCTTGGCAGTCATTATCTGGCTCAGATGCTCTGATTTCTCTCAGCCTGAATAGTCTGACAGCTCGCTTTATCCCATTTATCTGTTTAATTCATCTGCTTGTTTTGGTAGCTGCAAAAGGATGAGTTCGGACATGCAGTTTATTGATAATCATGTCTGCTAAAGGGGACTCATGCGGCTTTTTCTAATTTTCTATTGTTACAATCATTGATACTCATCTTAAACATTGCTACCCACAAAGTTTTATTGTTATGGGAGTGGGGGTGCCATAGTTTCTTCCTTTTTTCTCATCCACAGTCTAGACATTGTACAGTCAGTGATTTGTCACTGTGTTTTTAGGACAGATGAAGTGAAACTCCCCCAGAAAGAAGAAAAGAAACATTTAAATGACTTTGTGCCAGCAGGGGTTCACAATGGATGGGGGGGGGGGGGGGTTGTCCTGTAGTGAGACAGTGGGGTGGGAACTGCGAGATGGGAAAAGGTGGTAAACGTCAATTGAAGAGAAGAGAATAAAGGAAAGCAAACAGAAACTAAATGTTTTTTGTTTTGTTTTTTTGTTTTTTTTTGTAAAATTATAGTTATAGATAGCTTTTGGAATTACTGGCACAATAAAACCTTTAATAATTACGGCTAGCTGAGGGAATAACAGGGTTAATCACTATCTTGTTAAATGAACCTGTGTTACTCCATGTGAAAATGATTATTACCCTCAGCTCAACAAAGCATTTTAGCCTCTTTTAGCTAATTTTTTTTAAAGGCCTCAGTTTGTGATGTTGTTTTCTTCCCACATTTGTCATTGGGATTTTTTCACCATAAGCTACCTGCCCACGATCAAACAGCAGGCAGACAATACTGATGTTGAGCATTGTGACGCTCTAAGAAAATTCCCCACGGGGGTATGTGGAGACAAAAACAGGTTCCAAAAAAGAAAAGGTGGATATTGAATTTGCAATCACCAGGTGGACGCAAACAAAACTCCAGATAAAAGCTAACGCTCCCTCATGTTTGCTGGATCTGTATGTAGAGGACATGACATGTCTGTAGTTGACTTCAGACAAAACTGGAGCAGAAATGGAAGAGGCTCCGTGGGGAGTTCATTGAAAAGTCAATAACAGCAGGTTATTTGTAGGTGATATTTTAGACACTGTAGATGTTTATCTTTCCGTGAGTAATTGTAGATTATTTCCCTTTGAGTCATAATGCTCTCATGATGAATGATTTTGATAAAAATGGCTTCAGGGGTGTCACGTGAAATTAATAGTGAACAGAGCTGGTGGCAGCTCGCTCCGCTGCCACACCAAATGCGTCACAAATATGTCTCTGCCATTGTGTTTTTCTGCTATTTTCTTATGGCTTCATTAATTACCTTTTACAGCAGCAAACTGCACCAAGATATGAATAATGGAAACTGGAGGCAAAAAATTGCCCATTTTTACTCCGACTGGAACATTGCAGTTCCCTGGGTAGACAGCTATCCTCATTTCCCCTGTGCTATAGTGTGAAACTCAAAATATTAAGTACACAATATGTGTTCCAAGAAGTGTGATTTGCAGTTTCCTTGCTGTTTGCCTTTTTCACAGATCCACGCTGGCAGACTGACAGTGACTTGGCATAATAGTTTTCATAACAGTGTGATTGGCTCTCTCTGCAGACTGCTATGGACCAGCTACACATGCACTTCACCCAGGCCATCCACAACACAGTGTTCCAAGTTGTGCTGGGATATGTCGAGCTGTGTGCTGGCAATGCCGATACCAAGTTCCAGAAGATGCAGTATAAGGATCTGTGCACGGTAAGGGGAGTCTGGTCAGTTTATTCAATCTTTTGTGCAGCTTTATGCTCTAAAAGATTAAGTCTGCCTCTGCTGTTTAGCGCAAAATAAAACATGAAACAGGTACATTGTGCTGGATACACAAATACTTGAATATGTTCTTATTCTCTTGTAGTATTTGACAGATTTTTCTTTAAAGGGAAATTAAGGAGAGAAAAGCTCAGTTATGCTTCTCACTGAAGTTATTACTTCAGTGAGAAGCATGGTATATTGTAGGCTTTCACTCTGAGATAATTAATCTTGCTCACAGTACAGACCCAATGCACTGCAGCAGCAGTTTGTATTGGTTGGGGGGGGGTGGTCTCCACACTGGCCCACATGCCTCAGTTCTCTCTCTCTGTCTTTTTCTTTCCATCCAGATTGAAATAAATCACATTTCATGCCCAGCAAGTCATAACTTTGCCAATTCATCATGAACATGCTGGGAGTGAGTTTCCCATCTGGGGAGGTGTGTTAAATTCTCACCCAAGGGTGTATAATCATCAGTCAGACATCGGGGGAATGCTCTTAGTTATTGATCATCATATTTTTACTAGAAAATCCAAACTTTCTGAATGCAGAGATACTACTAGAAGTATAGGAGGAAAAAAGGGGTAAACTGACCTCTTAAATGGAGGAGTGCAGAATCGATGCAGCTAAAAAGTTCACCTTCACAACTCCATGTCCCGTAACACAGTAAAGATACCCTAATGTAATTTTGCGCATGATGATACTGCTCTGTTGGAGCTCAGGATTCATCCAAAGAAGGGCTTCTTTATCACAAACAAGACCACTGTACAAACCTGCAGTGTGTCCGGAACAGCTGACCTGTCAGATGTGTAGAAGAACACAGGGCATTTTAAATCCTGTCTGATCCATTGTTGAAGTTTCTGCTGCTGTGCCACATGCATAAATGCACACATCACTCATTTTAAGAAGCATTTATTGTTTCTGCTGCAATCTGATGTTGCAGGTTTTATCATTATCTACTGCTTCTTCAGAAAAAAAATCCAGATTCCATTCAGTAACACCTGATAAATATTATCATGAGATTCGTATAGTACTGTGGGATATTTCTGATCTCGCTGAGTCACATTAACAGCTGTGTTTTGAGACATTTCAGTATGTAATAGATACAAGATACATTAAAGGTGAATAGCGGCTTTGAAAAGAACTTTGAATTTTCTGCAAATTCATACTGCATGAATCTTTGTTCACAAATGTGAAAAACCAGACACAAAGTAAACACCCTGTACTGCTCCACTCACTGTAAAAAGTAACTTTACTATCTGTAAGGGGCTTTTTAAAAAATGTTATAATGTGGCACAACTCTGCTGCCTCCTACGCTACATGCTAAGGTCACCTCTGCTACAATAAAATGTCATTTGTGAGGAGTCACTTAGCTCATATTGCCAACTGATTCACAGAGCTTCACTGTCCTTACAACCTTGATGTAGCTCGGGCCTCTCTCACTCAACAGACTGATTTGGTATTTTCTCAGTACTGGGGTTGACATGGCCTCCTCAAAGAATATGTCCTTATGCCTAACCTACTGTACAACATAAAGGGAATACTGTATAAAGGTATAGGTAAAGGTTATCCCAAGCCTCACCTGAGGATGCAGCTTCACCTTATCCAGTGTATATTCCTCTCTGACCCTTTAGCTTCATGTTTGGCTTTGGTGTTTGAATGCACAGCTTTTACCTGGGTTATTGCCAAGTGTGCTTGCATCTGCAGTGGCCTGCCCTTTACCTCTTACCTTTACGCTACATCCCCTTGCTTTCTGTCTTCATCACTTCTTCCCCTGGTTCCTGTCTGTTCATCTCTGTTTATGCATATTCTTCTACCCCTGCTGGTAGATGGCATGAGAGGAGTCCCCCCCCCCCCCCCCCCCCCCCCCCCAACCACCATTTGCAAAGGGTCAAACATATTCTGAATGAATATGTTCTTGCAGCAATTTGAAAGGGGACTGCTTTCAAATTTCATCTGTCTTTCACTCACTAATATGAGGTTGTATTTAGAATATTTTATGCACAGTGAAATGGAGCATTCTTGCCTTAAGAAGTAGCATAACTGACATCTATACCTTTTTATTCCTTGTCTCCTTTTTTAAAAATTATTTTTAATGTGAACCAACAGCTATTTATTATGGATGTCAGTTATGATGCATGGAAAAACTGTACACATCCTAATGTTTACTTATGTTTGATGGAGTCTCTGTCAGCATGGTGCTTTGCGTGAATGGTTCCATCCTCATAACACAAGCACACACTGCACCTACACACTCCCGTTGAAGACTTCTGAGGATGTGTTGTTACAGTCGTCACTGTGTGATCATGTTTGATATGGCAGCACGTTCACAAACAGGAGCACGCTCAAACGAAGAAGCATGTGAGCGCCCACATGTCGGCCCTTTTGCTTCGCCGACACCATGCGATGATCAAGTGTTTTGGTTTGGCTCCTTAGTTTAGATTATTTAGGGCACTTATGTGTCTGCATTTAAAATATCAAAAGGACAATTAATTGAAGTGCCAATCTGAAATAAATGTGTATAGCTTATGTGGTTCATGGACAAGCTGTACTAGGATTGCTGCACATTTAAAGTGTTTGTCACCGTCCTTCTCTGTTCGATTTTTGTGGCGTTGAGGCACTCAGTTGTTGTTTCCAAGGTCTGTCTGACTAGTATGAAGAATATACTTGTTCTGGCTCAGACTGTGCTAAAATTGTGGTTCGGGGGAAATAAGCAGTGTTCTCTGCTCTTTGAGCAAATAATCTCGACATGCTCGACATGCCAATTTTTGTGCTTGTCTGGAACTGTAATGGAAATAACTTGTTTGTCTTGTTTTTGTGTAGAAATGCAAACTTTAGTGGCTCCTCCTGTGATAAATAAAAGTTGAGAAAATGTTGCAGCCACATCACACCTTCTGAACTCATTTTTTTTTTTTTAGTTATGCACCTTAAAAATTCAAGGAAATGGGAGCACTCTGAAAGGTCAGTTCTGATTGTGAAAAGGGTCTTATTAATTTTACATCAACATCTCATCATTATTGAATAGCCTCACTCCCTGTCAATCCCTTGGTCTGTCTGAACTTTCTCTCGATGCAAATAGGGCAGTGCACTCCATAGAACCTCATACAGGAGAAGAGATGAGGCTCGACTGAACAGTTCATATCAATATGATAAATTTCTTGGTCATAAACCATAGTGATTATAGTAATGATGTTCATCCAGCCAAATGTTAGCCTATAAGAGTAAAAATAGTAGCAAATGAGAATGTGCTCAAGCATATTCTAGTTTTTTCCTTCCAGCGTGTACAAACTCATTTCTAAAATATTGCCATATTGTTAGGTCCATAATTCTTTGGACAGAGATGCAGTTCTTGTAGTTTTGCCTTTGTACACCACCACAGTGGATTTAAAATCAAACATGTGATGTGATTGAAATGCAGACTTTCAGCTTTAATTCAAGAGGATTAATATAAGTACTGCTGTAACTGTTTAGGAGACCCATATGATATATATGAGATATGCTCAATGCTAGAAAACCGCTGATAGAACACTCCACAATCACTTAGGCTATTTACTAAAATGACTGGGTATAAGAAGGGGATCCCAGAGATGCTGAGGCTTTTATAAATTTCAAGGGCACTCAGTAGTGCGCATACCTCACCCACCCCAAAATTTCTATGTGCTGATACTACTCTACTAAAATGGAATCAATTGTTCCTTGTACCAACCCCAACAACTCTAGAAATTTAAATGAAAATCTGTTGATATTTTTCCGAGTTATCCTGCTGACATACAGACCAACACAACCGAAAACATAACCTCCCTCAGGCAATAAATCTGAGGAGGGTGTTCACCACTGTGACCAATACAAATACAGTAGTTCAGCTTATCAGTATAAAATTGCAAATAATTATCTACAACACACGGTACATTGAAAGATTCAAGAAATTCTTGATTAGTTTCTAAATGTAAGGGCACAATTCTGCTTTTTTTTCAAAACTACGGCCTCTTCAGTTCCCCAACACACAGAGTACAAAAAGAAAATATGATGCAACATAGTGTTAAAAATGCTCTTGGGCCTTTTGTGAAGCATGTTGGTAGCATCAAATTCAAAACAAGTACATTAAATAAATACATAAACAATTAAAATGCCTTTAGTTTTCTCATTTGATATTTTATGTTTCTACTATTTTCACTAAAGCAGAGGGTTTTAAAGGTTTTCTAGTCACTACATTCATTTTTTCCCCCACATTTTACACGGTCTCCCAACTTTCTCAAAACAGGGTTGTAGTGTAATGTGGTGTGTAATGAGCTTTACAGTCTGTAGAAGCTGATAGTGACTCCGAAACTTTTTATATATATATATATATATATATATATATATAATATGTATCATCATTTTTGCTCACAGTAAACCCACAGTGATCCATCCCACACTCTGTGTATAGTGTTTGCTTTTTATAAAAAAAAAAAATGCAACCTTTAGGGTTGTTGCATTACTGACCATTTTATAAGGCCTTGGACTGAATTCATACCCACAGATGTTACTTATTCTTAGCAAGCAGAGCTGCCATGATCGTGGGAGAGCTTTTTTTTCGTTAACTATTGCTCTAGATTGCTTCACTGCAAAATAAAAACTAATCTACTGCAGAGCGATGTGCATCTTATTATCCCAGCTTTTAAGGATGGAAATTGGTCTCATGTAGTTTGTTTTTATTACCCTGTCACAGAAGCTGTTTAGCTGTGTTTTTACACTTTTCCCTCAGTTCCCTCAGAGGACTGTTTTGTTTTATTTTGGATCCTCATGCCAGGGTGCCCAATTTATAAGATCTTTTTTTTAATCTTTAGTTTCTTGCATGATTTTTGTATGTTTCTAGGATACATACACCAAGCAACCAAAAAAGTTACCGACTGCATAGCGTGGGGTCTTAGCCATCGCTTTGGGCAAAGTTGCGATGCAGTATTAACGTTACTGTTTTATAAAATTTTTATGATGAATCCTATTTAGTTCAGCCTCAGGAGCAAACTCATACACTCAGTTTAGGCCTGTGAAGAGAGAATGTGAATGTGTAATAAAGAAGTAATTTTATGTGAGGTACTTGTTTTGTTTTTTTATTGCTTCTATAGATTCTGTTGTTTAATGAAGTGCAGGTATATTTTGGGTTTTTTTAGCATTTGATGGAGGGGGCGGAGGATTTGCGACAGTCAGTCGAGGAAAACTGCATGCTTTGTACATCATGTAAAATGTGAGGCATTTCTTTTCCTGCGTACTCCTGCATACACCCACTCACACAATTGGGGTAGAAAACTCACTCAGCACTTTCTTTTCCCCTCACTGACACTTTTTGGCATTTGTAATGTACATAATGTCTTGAGAAAATCAAGTGATTCAAATAGATCCTGAGCCCTGCTTCCTAGCTCTCATCACTGTCCTCGTTGAGAAAGAAGTGTCCAACAAGGTTGAGATATGGTTCTAGTGACAATGTAGTTAATGTTTTTAGAACTGCAGGTGTGACAAGCAGATCAGTCGTTCTCATCAACAGCCACTCAGGCACTTTCTGAGAGTGCAGCCAAGGTTACTTCTTCTCATTAAGCCCCACTAAAGATCTTAACCCTCGCGCTCAAACAACCCTCACTCTGGTTGCTTGGCAACATGGTGCTGTGATATGATTTGCTGGGGGAGAACATGAAATGCCACAGTTTCATGAGCACACCTATCTGACTGATACTGCTAGACTGCTAGTCTGCTGGTAATTTAAGATATATAAAATTTAAAATTATTTTTGAAGGACATCTGCTCATTTGTTTTGTCAGGGTTCACGTGTCCATCATAGCTAATGTAATATACTGAAACTATTTCAATGTGATGCGCACGAAGCAGAGTAGAGGAGACATAAGCACACAGTGAAATAGAGAGCAGAGGAGATCCACAAAACAGCAGTTGAGAGACTCGTGATGAGCTGAAATGGAATAAGTGCACATAAATTAGGTGACTGGAATAAACAGAATTTTATTTATTTATTTATAAATTCTCAGTGGCACAGGCTGAATGCTTTGGACTGCACACTGTCAACTAACTTTTACAATGCAGTGTAGGAAGGCCTTCTATGGCCTATTTTTAATTGTGGGAAGGACTAACACTTTAAAAAGGATGTAGTTGTACTAACATACATGTGCCAATTCACTGGATGCCAAACAGAAAAAGAAAAGCTGCAATTATAGCATGCACATGCAAACAACTAAGTCAGAAAATGGCCGGGTGTAGCCGGCTATTCCCTGTATTGCCAAAGGTATTAGCTCATCTGTCTTCACATGCATATGAACTTGAGTGGCATCCCTTTCTTAATCCACAGGGCTTAATATGATGTCAGCCCACCCTTTGCAGCTATAACAGCTTCAACTCTCCTGGGAAAGCTTTCCACAAGGTTTAGGAGTGTGTTTATGGGAATGTTTGACCATTCTTCCAGAAGCACATTTATGAGGTCAGACACTGATGTTGGACAAGAAGGTCTGGCTCACAGTCTCCACTCTAATTCATCCCAAAGGTGTTCTGTCAGGTCAGGACTCTGTACTTTTGGGAACATGAAATTGTTCAAAATGTCTTGGTATGCTGATGCATTAAGAGTTCCTTTCACTGGAACTAAGGGGCAGAGCCCAACTCCTGAAAACAACCCCACACCATAATCCCCCCTCCACCAATCTTTACACTTGGCACAGTGTAGTCAGGCAAGTACCGTTCTCCTGGCAACCGCCAAACCCAGACTCATCCATCAGCTTGCCAGATGGAGAAGTGTGATTTGTCACTCCAGAGAACACGTCTCCACTGCTCTAGAGTCCGGTGGCGGCGTGCTTTACACCACTGCATCCATTTTGCAACGTTTTGCATTGTGCCTGATGATGTAAGGCAGCTGCTCAGCCATGGAAACCCATTCCATGAAGTTCTCTACACACTGTTCTTGAGCTAATCTGAACACCACATGAAGTTTGGAGGCCGGTGGCGATTGCAGAAAGTTGGCGACCTCTGTGCACTATGTGCCTCAGCATCCACCTCGCTCTGTCATTCTGTGTCACCTACCACTTCGTGGCTGAGTTGTTGTCACTTCCAATCGCTTCAACGTTCTTATAATACCACTAACAGTGGTGCACAGGTGGTACCAGGCTAGAATTCACTGAGCTCCTGAGAGCGACCCATTCTTTCACCAATGTTTGTGGAAGCAGTCTGCATGCCTAGGTGCTTGGTTTTATACACCTGGAACACCTGAATTCTATGATTTGGATTGGAGAGTGAATACTTCTGACAATATAGTGTGCATTGTCACAATGTTGCTCTAACGTTCCTCGAGAGCATCTCTGTCCTTGTGTGCATCATCGCAGCATTAAAAAATTTTTCATCCAGTGATGCTTGTTAGGTGTCAGTTTGAAGCTTCATATCACAGGCTTCCTTTAAAAATTATAAGGAAGAATAACAACACCATTACTTCACTACATATCTAAGTATTGAATACTTTCTGTGATGTTCATTTTCAAAACTGTTAAGAAACCTTGCAAGACTACTTGAAAAAAACTTCCTAAGAGTGTTCTCTATTCTTAACTTTTATCTGGTGATTTGAGAATAACTCTTTTCTTTTCCTCCCTCCAGCTTTTGTTAATATTTTCATCTTAACTGAAAGTCAAAGTTTAGAAGGACAGAGACGACGTAAGTCTGAATTTGTGTCCTATTAAAGGAAGAGCCCTGTTCTTACACTGTAAATTGTTCAGCTGTCTGGTGAACCAACAGAAATCAAAATAATTCAAGCTCTTCTTCGTGTTACCAGATAACCTGTTGATAGTCTCTTCTGTGGTTTGTGATAATCGTGTCTTAGATGGTCCCTAAACACTCTGCCAGTGTTGCAAGACATGTTCTTGTAGTCAACACAGCTCATAAGTGGCACAAAGAATTGATGTGTAATTTTGGTGGTCTGCTGCTCTTTTTATACCTGACTACACATCCTACCACCTGCTTTTAGGAAACAAAATGCACTTAATTATATAATTGCTTAATTCTGCTATTCACCACTGTGAAGAATTTGCTGTTGCCCCACGCTATAGGTGGGTTGTTCTTTTAAAATGTCAGTTTACAGATGGCTACAAACACACATTAAGGTGTTACAATCTCTCAAGTTTGAATGTGATTAAAATCAAGGGAACAATTTATTCCAATGGTAAAAACCTAAAGACTGTCATTGCTGCATCTTTTCCAGGGTCAGATGTATTAGATGCTTTTGTGTACTGTCGTTAATCTATTTTATAAAGTTTGGTAAGAAATCTAAAAAATTGTAGAGGGATTGTCCCAGCAAGTGTTGGTTTGGCACTCGGGGTCCCTTGAACATGTCCAGTGCTTATTTTGAGCATATTTAGGGGTGAGTGATGCAAACATATACATCTAAGTTGATTTACTACCAAAATTGGGAGTACGTTCCCAGCTGACCTTCTTTGATTTATCAAGTGCATTTAACATGATCCAGCTGCTGCTGTTGAGAGAGAAGCTACAGGAAATACGCCCACCATCTCATGGATTACTGACTACCTGACAGACAGGCATGCGAGTCTGGTCCGGTCTTATTTGGTGATGTGTAGTAGAGGAGCTCCACAGAGACTGTGCTGTCTCCCTTCCTCTTCAGCTTGTACACCTCTGACTTTTAGTACAAGTCTGAATCATGACACCTACAGAAACACTCTGACGATTCTGCACTGGTTGGATGTATTAGTGTTGGGCAGGGAGAGGAGTACAGAGCACTAGCAGAGTGGTTTGGGAAAAATTATCTGCTTCTGAATGTGAATAAAAGAGATGATGATCAACTCCATAAAGAAGAGGACGGCTACACGACCCGTGTCTATTCTGGGACAGGATGATGTAGTGGAAGAGTACAAGTACCAGACAGCAACCAAATATGAACACAGATGCTGTATACAACAGGGGGATGAGCAGGTTTTATTTCCTAAGGAAGCTGAGATTCTATAAAGGTGCAGCGAAAATGGTGATCTTTTTTAATCACTCGGTCGTGGATGTGGTCTGCTGGGGGAGCAGCATCAGAGCTGGTGACACCAACGGACGGAATAAACAGATGAGGAAGGCTGGCTGTGTGATAGGCTGTAGTAGAGAGGAGGCCACTGAACAAGTTGTTATCCATCAGGGATAATCCTGACCACCTTCTGCACCATTTACTGGACAGCCGGAGAGCACCTTCCCTCAGTATTTAAAAATGTCTTTTACCATGCACTATAATAAAGTTACAATTTTATGATGACAAATACAAAACAAATTAAAGTGGATGCATTCATCTTTATCTAGACTAATTTTCCACCCACGTGCACACATTATCTGTATTTGCAGTGCTGGGCTTGTTATACAGATGCTCCAAAAATCTGAGAAAATGTGTTTGAACTTCACACAAGTGCTGTTACCACAGCAACCATAAATTGTTGATAGCCCTTTGCTTTCTTACATGCCTGCTGAAAGGGTAGATTTGTCACAGACATCATAGTCTTACTTCACTGATGCAGTTAAAGTTTTAAATGGCATCGCTGTATTAATTTGAAAGTCACTGACACAGTTACGGTGAAGTTATAATCACTCACCTAGTGTGCACATCAAATACTTTTTTAATCTGCTGTGTATTTGTGTGATTACATCTCAGTACCATCCCTGTTTTAATCACTCCTTTTTTTAATTAACACTTATATAACATGAAAGTGTTTCTTGTGATGCAGAAAGTGTTTTCCAGCAGTGTCCTTGGATGATTAGTATAAGCAGACTTTAATTAGATGTAGTGTAGAAGACAGTCAGTAATCCGTTTTGCCAGTGTCCTGCTGAATATTGCACTTTATCTTAAAGTAGCCCAACTCTGCTTTTCACACTTCTAAAAGTAGTTATGGTATAGCTAAGGAAACAGTACAAAGCTTTTTAAAGAATTCATTTAAAAGGGTCATCTGTGACCTTGTTTTCATTATCTCTCTCTCTCTGCAGCATATTACCCTGGACAGCTACATTCCCTGTCTGACAGATCTGTGCAAGGCATTGTGGGAGGTGATGCTGAGCTACCACCGCACTATGCAGTGGCACGAGGAGCGTGACAAACAGGAGACCACACCCACTCCAGGTCAGGGTTTTACTTATTCAGTCCTACCTGAGTATATATTTCTGAATTCATTCTTTTAGACAACACATTTGTTTGTTTTTTTTTGTCCATCCAAGATTTAAAGAAAAGTTTGACAAATTCATGTTGAAGCATTTTGATCTTAGTGCAGCTGCAATGATGACCTCTCACATAATCCGGATCCCATAGAATGATCGGTCTCATTTACGGTTTTGCAGATGCTTCACACCCACCCTTCTGTTTCTCTTTTTCTTACATATTCTCATAAAATGGTAAGACTGCTCCTATATACCTAAAGCTGTATGAAGAGAAACTCACAAACTCAGTTTACATGGACTTGGTGAAAATGGCCTCTTTTTTTTTTTTTTTTTTAATTTAATTTTTCACAGTCAAGGGAGTGCCAGTCTTTCCTTGTTGTTTCATTTCCACTTACTATAGGTTTAACAGCTTTATAGCTTAGAAAAAGGAATGACTGAACCTTGCTCTGTGAAGAGAATGATAAATGCACGGCAGTGCTTTAGTACAGCACACGGTATTATTATATGTGTTCTGAAGGGATGTACATTTTACAGCATTTGCCAGCTTTTACTT
Organism: Archocentrus centrarchus; assembly: GCF_007364275.1. Taxonomy (NCBI): domain Eukaryota; kingdom Metazoa; phylum Chordata; class Actinopteri; order Cichliformes; family Cichlidae; genus Archocentrus; species Archocentrus centrarchus. The sequence goes on from NC_044356.1 coordinate 21,069,496, forward strand.
CAGTGTCGAGGTCAGCCAGTAGCAGAATAATCACTTCTAATTACACTGTCTCATTCTCTTCTTTTCAGCTATATAAAGAAATGTGTCATTATAGTTTTACCGTTGAGCAGTTGCTCTGTTTTGCAGTACTGCTGGGCAGTTTGGTGTATTTTATTTATGTTACATTATCAAACTTAAACTCAGACTATAGTCTGTCTTAATTACTAGAAAATTTACATTTTCAAAATTTGGTTGTAAAGATTAGATTTATGCAGAGTTGATGGATTATGAACGATGCATTTATGACTTTGAGTTTCTTCTGTCTTCATGCTAATACAAATACAGTGTAGGCCTTTCCACTCTAGCTGTAGAAGCCAATTTTGGTGCTTTTTAGAGGGACCAAATTAAAAAAAAATGGAAACCAGGACCTTTTTCTTTAAATTATATTAATTTTTATGTTTAATTTTTTGGCCCTTCTACAGATCTGTGCCAAAGTCTTGAGCCACCCCACATTTTGCTCCCAATGAACCAGACTTTCTGATTATTTTTAAAGTGGTCTTCAGCAAAAGTTCTTCAGGCTTTCAATCTAGTCCTTGTACCGTAACACTGTCTCTATGAATTATTCAAGCGTAAAAAGGCACCTGACTCAAGTGATGAACCAGTGTTGTTTCTACATGTTACAGACAACTTAGCCAATTTTAAATTGTATCTTTAGGCACTTTATTAGCAGCGTGTCACAAAAACACATACATGTACTGTAATTTTTTCCCATTCCTTTAGTTCAGTCTTTGAAAAATGCCAAAGATAATACAGCTTGACAGGCATAAAATAGTATTTTTATGCCCGTCAAGGTGAATCCCAAAGAGCTATTAGGTACCAAGATCAAGAAGGAAGCTCAGAGGGGACAGGGCTTTCTCTGTTGTTGGTCCTAAGTTATGGAATGACTTGCCTTTGCAGGTTAGAGCGGCCCCTTCACTGTCCACTTTTAAAGTTCGTCTTAAAACCCATCTTTTTTCCTTGGCTTTTAACTCCAGCGGGATCTAGTTTTAAACTGTTTTTTTTTTTTTTTTTTTTTTTTTTAACCTGAAAGAGTTATTAAATTGTTATTTATTTGTGTTTTAATGTACAGCACTTTGTGTCAGCTGTGGTTGTTTTAAAGTGCTTTATAAATAAAGATGGTATGGTATGGATGGTATTAGCTGAAAACTTCTCAGACAAATTAGAAGTGGCAACAAACTATCTAGAGTAGATGAACAGTATCTGAAACTCATGTCCTAAAGAAAGGTTGGGGGAAAAAATCAGCAAAGATTTGACACAGGACCTGAGAGATGCATCTGGCCCCAGTTGAGCCATCTACTTCTCACCAAAGCCTCATCAGGAAATGATCTCAGTGGATGGGGGGCTGTCAAGAAGCCATTCTTAAGAAAGAGAAACGAGGAGAAAAGGCTGACAGGAGCTGGGCTGAAAATCAGTGGCAACAGGTCTGATGGAGTGATGAATCTAAATTTGAAATTTTTAGCTCAAATCATCCTCAGAACATTTGGAGGAGGTCAAGAGAGAAATACAACAGTGAGTGTCTACAGCCATCTGTGAAACACGGTGGAGGCTCTGTCATGATTTGGGGCTGCATTTCTGCTAGTGGTGTTGGAGATCTGGAATTATGGACACAAAGATCTGATTTTGATCCATCATCTTGAAAGCATCTGATTGATAGCGGCTTAGTTTTTCAACATGACAATAATCTCAAACACACTGTCAATGCAGTAAAAGCATAACTGGATAGAAAAACACAGAATGAAACACTTTCAGTCATGGATTACACTCTCCAGAGCCTGGACCTCAACGTTATTGAATCAGTGTAGGATCATCTTGATGGAACAAAAGTCAGTCAGTATCAGTAGAACAGGTTTCAATGTCTTTCAAGAAGCTTCTTGAAGACTGCTTGAAGAAATGTCAGAAAGAGTTCGGGCTGTGTTGAGGAATAAAAATGGTCAAAAACCAAATATTGACCGTCAAACTTGTTTTTGCCATGTACACTATGTCTTCATGCATGTTTCTATGTTTCAGTAAATTGCTTGTCCTGTTTCTCATTTTTCTAGCAAAATATAAAGAAATGAGGGGCAGCTCGAGACTTGCACAGTACTGTTCATACAATTTTTCATTTGAAGAAATAAATAACTTTTTGTGTATTTTATGACAGTAGTAATATAAAGTACACTGACTCTTCCCTGGAACATAACTACAGTTGCACTCAAGTTGCAAGCCAAAAGCGCATGACTGTACAACATATCTGTCTAAAGACAGCTGGCCAGATGTGAAAACAACAGCCTCGAGAAGCTCTTTTGTCAAGGCAATACATACCTTGTGGTTTAGAAGTGAGCTCCACTAGAAGTTTAGTTTCTCACCACTGTAATAAAAGTAAAACAGTATACTCGATTTCCAATTACAGCACCTCTTTACTGTTTATGTAATTATCTGAAGACTTTAGCAAATATAAGATGTAAATGGAGACCAGTCATATTAGCCTTGGCCTTCCTGCTGCCTATTTATTTCCTTTTCCCGTACTGTACAACATTTATTAGGTGAGTGAATGAGGACACAAAGGATGTCCTAAATGCTATGTTCTCAGGATACTTCATTAAATGCAGTCATCCTCAGAATGGAAAGGACACATACCATATTCCCTTTCCTGAGGAACATCTGTCATCTCACTATTTGATTGACTGTCACCTCCATGTAAAGGTGTCCTTGACCCTTGTTTTGTCCTGGGGGATGGGGGATTGTGGGTGGATCATCACAGTAGTAATTTACTGTATGAGCTTTTATCATTTGTCAAAGAGAGACGGTGACCTTCATCTCCCTACCAAACAAAATAGATTTGCTGCTGTAGCACATTTCCCGCTGTGTTTGATCAGTTCCGATGGCCGTTGGTAACAGTCGTGGCTCCGTGTGGGAGAGCAATTGAGTAAAGTTTATGCATTAATCAGGGGTATGCTTAAATCTGCAGAGGCTGCCTTCACACTGCATTAATGTTTAATAGTATTGTATACTGCGATCAAGCATAACGTTAAGACCACTGACTGGTGAAGTGGATAACACTGATTATCTCTTCATCATGACATCTGTTAGTGGGTGGGATATATTAGGGAGAGAGTGAACATTATGTCCTCAAAGTTGATGTGTTAGACGCAGAAAAAATGGGCAAGCATAAGGATTTGAGTTTGGCAAGGGCCAAACTGTGATGGCTGGACGACTGCGTCAGAGCATCTCCAAAACTGCAGCTCTTGTGGGGTGTTCCCGGTCTCCAGTGGTCAGTATCTATCAAAAGTGGTCCAAGGAAGGAACAGTGGTGAACCAGTGACAGAGTCATGAGCGGCCAAGGCTTTTTGATGCACTTAGGAAGCAAAGGCTGGCTTGTGTGGTGTGAGCCAACAGATGAGTTACTGTAGCTTAGATTGCCAAAAAAAAGTTAATGCTGGTTCTGATAGAAAGGTGTTGGAATACACAGTGCATCCAAGTTTGCTGTGTATGGGGCTGCGGCCATGCTGACCTCTGTCCACCGCCGAAAGTGCCAACAATGAGCACGTGATCATCAAAACTTGACCACGGAGCAGTGGAAGAAGGTGGCCTGGTCTGATGAATCACGTTTTCTTTTACATCACGTAGATGGCCCAGAGTATGTGCAAGGCTTACCTGATGAACACCTGGCACCAGGATGCACTGTGGGAAGAATCTTGGGTCCTGCCATCCATGTGGATGATACTTTGACACGTTTCACCTACCTAAGCAGTTACAGACCATGTACGTCCTTTCATATAAACAGTATTCCCTGATGGCTGTGCCCTCTTTCAGCAGGATAATACACTCTGCCACAAAGCAAAAGTGGTTCAGGAATGGTTTGAGGAGCACAATAATGAGTTTAAGGTGTTGATTTGGCCTCCAAATTCTCCAGATCTCAAACCAATTGAGCAATTGTGGGCCATCCTGAACAATGATCTACAGTATACCACAAAATCTGTGAAACTGAAGGACGACTAATAACCTTAAAACAGAAAAATCAGGAATTATATCTTTATTTACTGCACTGTTTTCTGTGTGTGTGTGTCGTTAGTATTCATTTCATTTCTCAGCTGTGATTAGCTTTTTCCTGCTGTCAACCATTTTGTGAGTTATGTTTTTCACTGCAAGTTAGTTAACTTTGGTTTCTTTACTCTCATTCATTTGATAAGCTCCACTGTGTGGTTAAGTCTAATTTAGAGTGGCTGCATAGTTTTAATAAACAAATTCTGGCAGGAGGTTATAAACTATGGTTTATTAAGGTTTATTTGTGAATAAAAATACTTACTTTTTATGCTCAGACTGCATTACAGTCTCACTGAATCATCATTAAGCCTTTAAAATTAATTGGTAGTTATTAACCAGGTGTTACAATGCCACAGGCCAATTTTGGCCTTTTGCATAGTTGCCAAGACATTTAATAATTTTTCAAATTAATTTAAATTCCTTAATTTTTTCCCTTTCATTTTGAGTTATTTCTCAAATATATTTAAATCATATTTTAATCCTATAGTGGTCTAACCACCTATTACTATGCTGTGTAAATAATTTCCCATTGTGTTTTATATTCTAAAATGGCAAAAACAGTGAGAAACCGATGCAAAGGTTGTGCACATTCTTCTGTTGTATACATCATATTTAAAACCACTGAGGGACCGAGGCCTCTGCAGGGGTTTGACCTGTGAGTCACTAAGAACTTTGTTACCTACACAGCCTCCAAAGGCCAAACACTGTTTGCTGCCTATGGATTCACAAAGGGTGGCTTTCCCTGTTGTTTATTTTCTCCTCTTCTCTAGAAACAATTATTAAGGCTTTTTATAAGGCTTGCCCCCACCATCACCATGTTAACAGCAGGAGATCACACTGACTTGAACTAATGTGACAACAACAACAGAGAACGGAGAATTCAAAAAACTGGTGGAAAGGGGGAAAAATTGGGGAAGAATATTCTGTCTAAGTGAATGAAAAGGTTATCAGTTTCAAGTTGTTTTGTAAATTATCAGTTGGAGATTTTTTTTGCTTTTGCTCTTTAAGCAAAACTTTGGTGGCAAAACATTGATTTCAACTGTAATAGATTGATACTAGATTTTTAGGGCACTGTTTTCTTTTTTTTGTTCTTTCATTTTATTTTTACTGAGTAAAAACATTCAGTTTTCTGATTATCAATATATCAAATAATATTCTTATAATATAGAAAAAGGGAGAAATGCCCTAGTCACTATTTTTAATTATTTTAATAAACTGCTGTTTTAGATTAAATAGATTTTTTTTTTTTAATGTAGAATCACTCAAAGCTCAGGAAGAACTTAAAGCAAATGCCCAAACAAATGTAAAGATGCAAAATAGTCTGTAGTTAAAAGTGAGCGTTTGCAGACCTTAACAAACTGTTGTACCTGGCTAACTGAAATCCAACACAGAAATAAACCGGTTTCATCCTGCTAATAATAATAATAATAATAATGGAAATATGTCTGTGATTGGCAGACTGGAAGAGAAACACATGGTATATATCTGGAAAATAAGCGATCAGTGTTGCATTGTCCAGTGTTTTTTTTTTTTTTTTTTTGTAGGCAAGTCAATGCTATATTGGAATGGCAGTACACAAAATATAGTGCAGTCACTACAGTATTAAAGATGGTGGGAATGGGTTGTGTGCTTCCTTCCTTTTGTCATTTTTGGCACACACCCCGTGGATCTCAGTTTTGTGTCATGAATTAGTCACTCACAGTTTCTGCTCTGTTTTATCAGAGCTCTCAGCTTTCACAATCTCTCTCCTACTTGTCTTCCCCAATTTTTTTCCCTCTCCCTCTCACACTGCCTCACATCCACCGCCGCCCATACGCTCATTAAATTGAACCCTGATATGTCAAGTTGCCATGTCACAATGCCTCCTAGTCCTCTGTTCTTTTGTCTTTCATTGAATGATGCAGTTGTGTTTAACAGCTGTGTCTCAATTAATGACTCAAACCAGTGATATTAGTTATTTTTTGAAATCCCAAGACTTTTTTTTTTTTTGTTTTAAAGCAGCTATTATTATTACAAATATAATGCTATAGATGTAAAATAATGGTAAGAGCTGTGCAGGTAAAATGAAGGGATGGGCAGAAGTTGAGGTGAATCATGAAAAGTCTCCCAAGTGTCAAGACTCTCAGATGAATAAGGCCACATATTTCATATCATTTCACCCAGGAATTTCTGAGTGTGAAGATTGCAATCAGTTGGTGGGAGGAGAAGATAATCATCCATGATAGGCAGGTCCGAAACTATTCTTGCTGACCAGAATTTAAATTAGATCCACTGTTGTGGATAAAAGTTGTATCTTCTCGTCCACCAAATCATCTTGCAGGTCCGATGCCCAAAGTAACCATTATCCATTCTTGCTAACAGGAGGGTTTTTTTTATCCTGCTCTTGTGGATCAGACATATTTGATCATATCCGGGATATAGAGCAGTGCTTTAAAAAGAGAAGGGAAAAAAAGCCAACTAGTTTTAGTGATGATTCTTGGTTTGAAGCACTCACACATTTTTCTAAAACTAATTGCTGGATGTAAAATAAATATGTAAGCTTGTGACGAGCCTTTGAGATTTTAGGTCATTTGATTTGATTTTCATTGGTCAGTTTGATTCAATTAAATTTTATTTATATAGCGCCAAATCACAATCGCGTTCAGCTATACAAGTTTATTTATTTTTTATTTTTTTTAAGTTGACTTTTATTCATGATTTCAGCTCTTATTCACCAGGAATCACTAGTTTTAATCAAATACATCTTTGGACTTAGTTGGCTAAACTACCTGTTGGAGATGGAGAATTGTTGCATTTCAGGTGTCACCGCTCTAAAGAGGTTCTTTAGTCTTTGAACTTCATTGTGTGCATCTCTGCAACAGAAACAGTTATTCATTCAAAGGCAGTTCATTCAGGAGTCCTTGTGCTTATTTTTATTTTCCTGTATTTTTTGCATCTTTGGATTTTTTTTTTTAAACTGCTTGAGGTGCTTTTATCTATTTTTTCACTCAGCAGTGACCTAATTCCCTCCTCACAACATCTTGATGTAACTGGCCCTGCTGGCTCTTTCTTTCCTTTTTTTGTCATTATATTTATATAATTAGATTTACGCAGCATGTGGGCTGTGTAAATCTAATGCAGATTTATGTGTTTGCCTTTTTTTAAATTTTTTTTTTTTTTATGGATGTGCTTTTTGTTCCAGTATCATTGTGAAAACACACTCACTGCCACAGATTGTCAGATCAAAAAGGAAGGCTCAGATTTGTTACTCGTTTTTATATGCAGCTTTGTAACGTCCCCAAACACCTTTTTTTTCTGAGCACGTAACATACACGTAGAGTTTCCTTGTTTTAAAAATGACAGAAGGTATTTATAGCTGTGCACAGCAGGACCGCTGCACAGATGCTCTGTTTGACAGCAGACTTTTGAGCCAAGCTAAGTTAAATTGTGTGTTTGTGTTTAGGTCTCTGGGTCTTTCAGTCATCTTGCTGCATAATTCATGCCTGCTCTCGAATTGCAATTCCCCGTTAATCCAATAGGAAGACAGTGAAAGGAAAAGAGGACCTCTTCTAAGAGGACCTATTGTGGATTTACTTTTTTATGTCAGATATATTTATTAATTTTAATATATTTTAAACTTTACCAAAGGGGTAGGGGGTGGGTTGGGGGACAAGCCACAGATTAAGATAAATAACAATTAAAAAAATTTTTTTTTTTTTGGGAGGGCGGCATTTTTGCCTTTAATGGATAAGCAGCACAGTGAAGATTGACTGGAAAGCGGGTCATATGGTCACCTGCTCACCCACTGAGCCAACCTGGTGCCCCAATAACAATTTTTTTTTTTTAAATCAAGTATGCAAATCTACTCTTCTCATCTCTGAAAATGAAAGCACAGAGCTGAAAAGGAGACGCATGTGTTAATGTGCTGTGTAAGATGTGACCCTTTTAAACAACAATGAAAATCAATAGCCAGGGTTTTCCCTGTCTTCCAATAATGGAATTATTGTGGAACTCCCAGCATCTGCTTGTTGATTTCTCGGCTAACTGCTGCTGGCTTTCCAAAAAATTCACTTCAAACAGGGCAAGCAGCTTGAATTTTATGAAAGCAATTTTTAACTGAAAGGAAGAATTGCTGCTGTTTTGACACTCTAGAGTCTGCACCGCATGGTGGTCCGTCTGATCAGGGGGAGGAAGAAAAATGCACACAAAAAGAGAGAACACTGACCTGATAGTCGAGAAACTACCACATCTGATGCTCTGACAGTGAACAGGAATCCAGCACCATATTTAACTGTCATCCTGCACTGTTCTCCTGGCTTCTAGGCTGCTGTCACTCTTCCCTCTCTTCTGGGAGTAATATGACCTACACTCTTGACAGATGCTGACTGCCAACTACTACAGAATGTCTCGTAGTCTTTAGCTGACATTGAAAGACTTCTGACACTACTTTAGTTCATATACCACATGTTCCCTTTCATATTAAAATACACCAGAGTATTTTTTCATCAGTGTTAGTGGAATTTTAATTTTTCACTTAACATAATCACTTTTTTGTGTTGTGAATGGATTTTGATTGAGTCAGCCGGTACCTCATTGTGCCAATGCACAATAAAATAGTTAAATGATTGTCCTAGAATCTGAAATGACGGCCAAGCAGAAGGTAAATGAGATGGATCTGAATAGCGAGAATTTTAATCTGTCACTTTGTGTGCTTTTTAATTCAACTGTTTGCCTTTTTTTTTTTTTGATTACCTGCAGAGGATGCCGCTGCAGCTGAGTCTGATGAGCTGGTGGTAGACCGCAGTTATGTAAAGAAGAAGTTGGAGCATGGACTGACACGCATCTGGCAGGTTTGTCAAAGTCTACACCACTGTTTCCTTTATCTGAAGCATTTTTTTTTTTTCCACACTTTATACTCATTTTTTATACTCAGGTTCTCCTCCCACAAATTAGAGTGTCGCTGTCATTTCTCTCCACAGGATGTCCAGTTGAAAGTGAAGGCCTACATCCTGGGGACAGACATGTCTAACTTCAAATACGACGATTTCATAGTGGTACTGGATGTCATCAGCAGGTACGCCTCAGGATTAGTGCAGACAGCTCCTTCTTGTATCCATTAATTGGCCCTCATTATCCTGCTATGGCTGTTCCTTCCTTCTTGTGCCTCCCCCCTCTTTTTTAGGACTCACTAAGCAACTCCGTTTAGGCAAACACACTAGTTTACAAACATGCATACTCACACATCCAATAATAAATGTCTGTGTTTAATGTAGCATGTTAGAAAGTAAGAAATGACTGTAATTACATTATTACATTACTGCGTAACAGACAGATCCACAGGACTGTTTCCTAAATTCTGTAATCATATCACAGTTATTCATCAAACAATTACTGCGTTCATTTATTTTTGTGTTACAAAAGTTTTTTGTTTGGCTGCATGATCACCCGACCTCACATTGTAGGAAAGAGGCAGAAATGGCAAAGCAGACTAATAAAATAAAAATAAACTGAGAATAAAATTAAAACTGAAATAATGTAAAATGTACTGGAAAATTTATCAACACAGCCAGTTTGAGGAGGCTTTGGTGCATTTTATTTTATTTTATTTATTTGAGGGACGGAGCTCTATTATAATACTTGTTCTGCACTCTTCACATCTGCCACTGACAAACACCCTGAACAGACACTGAACATAAACTGAACTGAAAACAAGAAAAATTAATAAAAATAAAAACTAATTAAAGCCGCAAGCGGCGATGAGCGGGCCCTCGCACCCGGCGCGCGTCGACCCCTGGCGCGCTCCAGCCAAGCCGCGCGTCGACCCGTGGCACGCTCCAGCCGAACCGCGCTCGGAGGTTCTCGCAGACGAGAAAGTAGCTGGCTCACCCGGCTGCTGACAGCTCAGCAGGCTAGCCGTACTTCGAGTCGATCGTCTCCCGCTTCCACTAGGTGGCGTCGGTGAGTGCCCACTAATTAATATGTCACAATGCTCTATGTAATGCCTGCAGCCATCAATGAAACTGTAATGACCATAGGATGATGAGTATCAGTGTCCTACTGATTTCCTGTTGCCACTAGGTGGCGTTATGAGTGTGAAACAAAGCTGATAGAGGGGTGTGTCCAGTCTCCCTTACCCTCCCATTAAGCCTGTGAAGTTTGAGGCAGATCGGACAATGTATGTCAGAGATGTAACAATTTGGTGCACTGTGGTATATGAGTAAAATCCCACATTCAAATAAAAACTAATGAAAATACAGAATAACTTGCTGACTTGCAGTATTACACAGATGCACATATTACAGAGATACTTAATATTTTTTTGCATGGCAGGTTGAGACTGTGACAGTAAAGTGTGCCTACTCCAAAACACTGCTGCATGAACATTACGCTAAATCTAACCACGCACCTCCAAAGACAAAAGCTCGTTAAAGACTCCGCCAATCCAGAGCAAAGCTCAAATGAGTGTGAGCCAAAGTGAAATGAAATGCGAATTTTGAACCTGACTTTATGCAATATTCTTTTTCTGGAATTGTTTAATATTTAGATAAGCCACATTAGCTCGTGGAAAAATAATAATTCAAAAGACTGTATGGTTATGGTTGTATCTATTAATCTATCTATTAATGCAGTGTTTCCTCTTAATAAAAGAAAAGCAATGAGTAATGTTCATATATCTTTTTTTTTTTTAATTTTATCTATTTATTTCTTTTTTTAACCAACAATCCCAGTACTGGTTACAGTGAGTAACCAGTACTGGGATGAGCATGCATACTTTAGATAGGATCATTTATTTGCAAAGTAAAAATGGGAAAAATCTTTTAATAGAAAATTCTGCGGTTCCTCTTCTTCAACCTCACTCTGTCTCATGACTTGCATGTTACAGAGTTACCAGAGCAAGCATGTGTACAATGTGTCTATGCCTCTGCTGGCTCAGCTGTCACTCAGACACTCAGACACGCACACACACACACACACACATAAACACACACACCAGTAATCCTCCTGTGGCTTTGAAGCTAAAAGCTGTTTTTGATATCGGAAAACCCGAAGCCTCGACTCCTGCAGTGAGAGATCCCAGCACCTTAGTACGACTCTTTTTGTGTTGGTTTTACCTTACATTTGTCACCTGCCTCTATGTAATGAGTGAGAATTGTATACTTTTTGCCTTAAAATCTTAAACAGCTTATAAAACAAATCCCTCAATGCCTTAATTGTGATAGTCCTGACCTGCATTTGTGGCATCACTCTGTGCACATACCTTTTAAATCAAATTATTACAAAGATAAAACCACAAAGAGTGGCTTCAGTGTTTCATTAGGCAGCCGGTGTGTCCTCTCATTACAGACTTCATCTAATAAGTGACCTGCTGACAGTGAGCCAACTCATCCCTGCAGCTACTGATAAAGTTGTTTTGATTATTACACCTTGAGCCAATAAGGACTGTAGAATGGCAGTTTTTCTTTGTGCAGCATCTCCAATCAACTCTGTCTCTTTGTATCTATTTTTCCTCACTTCTTTATCCCTCCCCTTTTGGATGTGTGATACATTTTTCCCCACCAACCTTCCCTTTCAGGTTGATGCAGGTGGGTGAGGAGTTTTGTGGCAGTAAGTCTGAGGTCCTGCAGGAGTCTATCAAACGCCAGAGTGTTAACTACTTTAAAAACTACCACAGGTAAGAAATGCGTGTGGCTGCTATTTGATCATCATCTGGAACATGCCAGAGTTCCAGCAGATGTTGGTCAAGTTCATCAAAGCTGAACATGATGGAAAATGGATGAAACTGATTCTTAAAAAGCAGGTTATCATTATGTGAGAGAAACCTTTGCGCACAGTGATAATCACTGGCTGCCTCTAACATGCTCTATCCTCAGCGTAACCCTCTTTGGAGTAGATGTGTAATTACATGGCAACACTCACTGAGCTGGAAGCACATTTACATCTTGATTGCATAACCTCCTGCCAAATTCATAAATATGTATTCTTTCACGCAGACGGCTCCACATCATCTGAGGTGATTTGCATTGATCAATGTTAAGGTTACCTGTCAAGAATCGTTGATAGGATGCTTAAATATCGCAGCTCTTATAAGCTTCAACTGTGTGACACAAATCGGGTACAACTTTGGGTTACAGATGATGAAAGGGGGGGTGTGAAAATGTAACAAAAAGGAGAGTAAGAGGGCACAGACCCAGAGAAGGAGAAGACTCGTCTACACACACACATTCAGTGTGTGTGTAACATTAACACTGTGCCATTCAGTGTGCTTTAGGTTTACCCTTCAGCGAAGTATGCCTATATTTGTCTGTCCGCATCCTGCTGTAACACACCCAGTCATCAGCGGGGGTGTGCTGTCAGCTTCTGGATGCAAAGTACAGAATGACATTGCCAGAGTTCAGACATTATAAATATATTAGAATTCCAGCGTTGGTAATTTCTGCTTGGTTTCTTTTTTGTTTGGGATGAGTGATTGAACTGGTTTCAAGGTTTTAATGTCCTCTGATTCACAGTGCATTGAATTTGAGAAATAAAGCTGTAGTGCTTTCTAAATGCCACAGGATACATGTACAGTGTTCCAGCGAATATTCTTTTTCTCTCTTTCCTGAGTTTTATGCATTTTCACTTTTCATCCTTCGAACACCTTTAAGAAACAGGAAGTGCTGCAGCGTTTGAAGTCAACACCGCACTGACATTTCACACTGAAAGATCTGATATTGACCTAGCGGGTGAGCACCAGGGGTGACTGTTGTGAGCTGTGATCACAGTTAGGATTGAATCATGTTGCAAACAGCACACACAGCTCTTCCTTCTCACTTCACGTTAGTGACCTTTACATGCTTTATTTTTGTCATTGTGTTTAAATTGGGAGCTGCTTGAATATATGAAGTTGAATTAGGCGATTAATGGACAGATGTTAATGCTTTCTGTCTTTTTCACTTTTTCTTCTTCCTGACCTTTTTCTCTGCCCTGTGCTCATTCGCGTTTCTCTTTTTGCAACCCCTCAGGGCCCGACTGGAAGAGCTGAGGATGTTTCTAGAAAATGAGACTTGGGAACTGTGTCCAGTCAAGTCTAACTTTAACATAGCCCAGCTTCATGTGAGTAAGAAACACAGCACTAAGGCGAAAAGGTGAAGGAAGGGGCGCGTTCATTTATTCTACACTGTCACTCACTGCACACTCCCATACTGTGAAATTTGCATAATGATATGAAACATGGGGGTGGGCGAGGAGGGAGGAGGGGGGAGGGGGGGGGGGGGAATTCTGCACAGTGATGTTTGTGCTCGTGCAAGTGTGTAAAGTTCACTGCTCATTATAAAACATAGATGAAGATCAAACAGCCGCTTTCCCTTATGGGATGTATATTAGACAATTTCTCACACTCATGGGCCACAGTTAAAAAAATATAACCTTTCATATATATAACATCAGATTTGTCGACTACACATCCATAATATAAATCTCCCATTCCACTACATCCTATTGTAGTGCAATCTGGAAGCCATTTGAGCACACCATCATATTCAAGAAACCAGTTTGAGATGATTTGAGCTTTGTGACATGGCACATTAACCTGCTGGAAGCAGTCAGCAGAAGATGGGTACGCTGTGGTCATAAAGGGATGGACGTGATCAGCAATAATACTCAGGTTGGCTGTAGCGTTTAAGCTCAGTTGGTGCCAAGGGACCCAAAGTGTGCCAAGAAAATATCCCCAACATCCTCATGCCACCAGCAGCAGCCTGAACTACTGACATGAGCCAGGATGGATCCACGCTTTCATGTTTTTTTATGACAAATTTTAACCCTACCATCAGAAATTGAGACTCATCAGACCAGGCAATATGTTTCCAATTTTTTATTGTCCAGTTTTGGAGGCCTATGCAATTATTTCTTCCTGATTCTGATGAACTTCAGCAGGTTGCTTGACCATGTCTGAATAAATGTCTGCCTAAATGCACTGAGTTGCTGGCATGTGATTGGTTGATTAGACAGTTTATGAACAGTTGAACAGATGTATCTAATAAAGTGGCCTGTGAGTGTATATATGTATGTTCTAAGGACAAGTGCAAGAAAACATTTTGCACTCTGAATGTACAGCTCACTTCACTTAAGAGCGAAATTGATCAATGGAAAGGAACGTCAAAAAGATAAATGCAGTGAACTTAAGGAGTGCTTTTTCATCTCTATCTTTTCTCCTTCATCTCTGTTTCACTTGGGCACACTAAACAATAAATAAGCATGCCTAAGAACCTTCCTAATAAATCTACTTGCATAAGAATTTTACATGCCTATATAACTTTATTATACAGGTTTTTGCTTTTATTGCGATGCAGCCCCTTAAAACAGAGGTAGTGTGTAGAAGTCACTTCTTAATTGAGTCTTTGGATCTATTCTCCAACAGACAATGCAAGTAATTATTTAGATTAGCATTGGCATGTGCATTTGTTTTTATTTTTTATCATTTTTCTTAAACACTGCACTATTTAAAAAATTACCAGTGAAGTTGTGTTAACATCTTGTGTGTCTCTGTGTCCCATCTACTCTAATCCAGGAGTTTAAGTTTATGGGTCAGTGTCGCTCGCCATCAGTGTCCCCGAGCAGGCAGGCTGCATCTTCGACCAGTCCGGCCCAGGAGGAGCTGTCTCTGTTCCAGCAGTACCTGCGAGAGGGAAACCCCTTTGAGATGCACATTGAGCACAAAGAAGAGGAGACGGAGGATGTGCTGGCATCTAATGGGGTAGGTGTTAAGAAGGAAGCACACTGATTTTTAATTTTTTTTTTTCCCTCCATCTTGTAAAAAAAAAGTTAGAATAAGTTGTCTGTGTTGAAGTGTGTCATAATGTTACAGTACTTTAAGTCACAGGTTTGTAAGTTGGAAATGGCACAGAGTTCATTTTGATTATAGGCCATCGTTATAATCACATCACTTGTCTTTTTGCGTCTTTATTTCAATAGATTGGTGCATTTTCACCAGCTAGATACACCCACTTACATAAGTAAGCTAAATAACAAGCCTGCCTATAGAGTCACACTCCAGACAAGTTCATAAAGAGGTGAGCTGATTTGAGAAATAATTGGCGTCCCTCAAGCTCTTCTCACCAGGGTCATAACAACTGTTTATTAAGGGTTTAAGTCCAGCCGTGCAAAACGTGCCATAATTATTATAGGCCTTTGACACACTGTCTAACAAGTAACAAGTAAGCTGTTAAATCGAAAACAAACTGCTGGTCTAGCACTTGGCTGATGATTAAGGTAAGAAAAGAGTTGCAAATTGATACAGCTAAATTCTTTTCTTGAGTTTTTAATGTCCAGTCCTCCAATATTGGAATCCTCGTAGTTTTTTACACATTTTCTAAACTGTGTTTTGCATTAAATAGAAATTAAAAGCACTTTGCCTTGATTTAAATGTCCTATTATTAAGTAATGTGCCCTTCTGGAACTGTGTAACATACCTGGATAACCCTTAGGTTTTTGGCTGCTCCTAAGCTTGAAATCCTTTATATGTGCTGCTTGTGTTCCCCGAGCATGTTGAAAATATTGCTTTAATTCAGGAAGGTTTGCTATAAACTCTCTTGTCAGAGGTGACTCAATTTTGTGCTCTCTCACCAGTATGCAAGTTATTTCAACTGTTTAAATTTCCCACGAGGCAACAAATAATCAGGGACCTTTAACACAGTTTTGTCTACACCATTTTTATTTTGAAGAGTGTGTTAATATTTTGTGTTCTTTTAAAATCTCTGTGGCTTCTCTGTTGCTGTGTTTTGTGATCAACAACATTGACAACATTTCCCCAATGAGTCAGACTTTTTCACACCTGTCTTCCCACTTGTATTCTCTTCTGTTTTGCACTGTATCCGACACTTTTTCCTCTGACTTCAATCTCATCTTTCCCTTCGCCGTTTCTCAAGTACGAGTCAGACGAGCTGGAAAAAAATGTGTATCAGGATTACGACAGTGACAGCGATGTCCCCGAGGAGCTCAAGCAGGACTATGTTGACGAGCAGACCGGTGATGCTCCTTTAAAGAGGTCAGTTCTAAGTCCAGCTCTGAAAGTATGTCTGAAATCTCCTGACAGTTCATGGATCTTCTGTCTATATCTGTGTTCAGCCTATTTGATAACTGGATTTATGCTTCTTTTTTGGTAATCCTATCAGAAAGAGTTGTTTGGTTTAACTTCTACTCCAGCTGTTTAATTTTTTGGATTTTTTTTTTTTTTTTTATAAATTTGCTTGAAACGTGAGGGAAAAAGAATTATGGTTTATTTGTTCACCTCATCACACCTGTTGAAGACAGCTCTGGACGTTGATACATGGGTCACTTCTCTTGACAAATAAAAAGAATTTTCACTGCTAGCTGTGAAATATTAAATAAAGTAAACCAATTATTTTAATTATCTATACCAGCTAAAACTAGCTGTACTTGAATTTTCATTTTGAAGGCAGTTCTAAAAGGATGTGAAGTCATGCATTACGCCAGTCTTCATGCCTCCAGCAGCAGCAATTTAGGCCAACCTCTGCCTAACCCCGCCAAGTCAGCATTAAGCTTGTTGTATATCCATGAAAAATGATCTTTCTTTTGTACCTCTCCTAATGCAGTTGGTGCGTACTTTAAAATTAGTCGCTATTTAATAATGGTGAAAGCAATTATGCACTTCTCTGCTCAGTGTGTTGAAGCATTAATTTTCATTTGAAAGAGAATTTAATTGCAGCTGGAAAAAGTTTTGTGTTTTGCCTCTTTTATTATCAGGGATGCTTGAATTCTAAAGACCCTATCATTTGTGCAAACACTAAGTGTTGTAGTATTTTACAGCTTTAGCAGTTTAGGTGTTTCTCTCAATTTGATTGCGTTGACCTCGTTTCTAGCTGCAGCATTTTGCTGCGGCTTGGTAGGGTTATAAATTTAATGTCACTGTTCAGTTGGGACTGTCTTTGTTGATAAGCCTGCTCGAACTGCCAAGAACTTACGGTGAGATTATGTTTTTAGGCAACTCTGAGAGTTGATCTAAAATTTTCACAGGATTTGCAGAGGAATCAAAACTCAAAATATTATTACTTATTCATAAGCAGCTCATTACAGAGGCACCATTGTAATGATCCTTTCCTATCTTGTATGATGAAATATTTTGGCTTGTTTGTACTCAGAGTTTCATTACTTCATGAATATGACATGCTAGATTTTTCTCCTTAAGCTATCACCACATGTCCTTGTGTATTAACTTGACATTAGTCCACAGTCACTATTCAGTTCAGTTTTATTTATATAGCGCCAGATCACAAAAAACAGTCACCTCAAGATGCTTTATATTGTAAGGTAAAGACCCCACAATAATACAGAGAAAACCCCAACAGTCAAACGACCAAGCACTTGGCAACAGTGGGAAAGAAAAACATCCTTTTAACAGGAAGAAACCTCTGGCAGAACCAGGCTCAGGGAGGAGCAGCCATCTGTCGTGACCAGTTGGGGGTGAGGGGAGAGAGACAGGACAAAAGACATGCTGTGGAAGAGAGCCAGTGATTAAAAATAACCAATGATTAAATGCAGAGTGGTGAAGAGAGTGAAGGTTTTAAGCCTAATCTTAAAAATAGAGAGGGTGTCTGTCTCCCAAATCCAAACTGGGAGCTGGTTCCATAGAAGAGGGGCCTGAAAGCTGAAGGCTCTGCCTCCCATTCTACTTTTAAATAACATAGGAACCACAAGTAAGCCGGCAGTCTGAGAGTAAGGTGCTCTATTGGGGTGATACAGAACTATGAGGTAAGACTGGGCCTGATTATTCAACATCTTTTATGTGAGAAGAAGGATTTTAAATTCAGTTCTGGATTTAACAGGGGAAAAATTCTTATTTCCTGTTCTTATAAGCAGGAATTACTACTACTTAATTATTTAATGAGTCGCATAGTCATCCAGAAATGAGAGAGACCATGTAATGATTTCTGCCCATGTAATCATTGCTGGCTAATATGGCTTGGAGAGCTTCGTGTCAGGGTCTGGAGCTCCAGGATCACCAGTTCAGAGACTTTACCACTAGGGTCCCATTTCCTGTGTTGTGAAATGGGTTCTGATTGATCAATTACAAGAACTGTGACCCACACTGAAGGCTTTGAACTTGGCCCTATCATTTCAAGGGATTAATGATGTTGACACATATTAGCAAGTCTCTTTTCTCATGATTCTGACCTGCTTTCTCTCTCCCCACCTCCTGCATGCATCAGTGTGCCCCGAGAGACCATGAGAAGCAAGAAGAAGTCAGACTACAACATCAATAAGACCAACGCACCAATTCTCACCAACACCACCCTCAACGTCATCCGGCTTGTTGGTGGGTCCTGCAAACACACACACACACACACACACGCACACACACACACACACACACACACACGCACACACACATTGATGACTAACCTCTGCTTATGAGGAGTCCAGACACAGTGTCCTCTCTGGCCTTCTGAGAGTTCCATTTATTCATCATTTTAGCTAGCAAATCATTGCAATTGGCATGCTCCAAGTCTGCGTGACTGAGCTACACTGATAATGGTTAACCTTCGCCCTGAGTTCTGACCTTCTGTTTCCAAACAAGTGCTTACATATATATATGTGATGTGGCTTTAAAGACCCCTCATTGGCAAAGAGTCTGGTGATGCAACCTCACATTGCCTTGTGCAGTTAGAGGAGATTGTTATCTTTCCTGTGTTGGGGTCTGAAGCTGAAAAATGTGGTTATGTGAATTTAGACTTGTACAGTTTAACAGCTGAGAACAAATTCTCATTTTCAGTGAAAATGTTTCTCTTCCCTGTTCAAAACTTTACTGCACATGCAGTAAAAAAAACAAACTGTACTTTTTCACACGGTACATAATATTGATTTAGAGCCACGTGGAAAAACCTGCAGCAAGAAGAAAGGCAGAGTTTGATTCCATGCGATCACTTCTAATTCAGTCTCTGCTGGACTTTGATGGAGTTAGATTGCGCCCTGAGTTCTTGGTGCAGAATTTAAGAGAAGGGGCGTGAAAAATGAGAGTGTGGGAGAAATAGTGCTGTCTCGGTGGCAAAGCCAGCTAGATTGAGTTTATTTCTTCTCTTTTTCTTCTTCCATACATCAGTTCTGAGTCAATGGTAACCTTGTTACACCCCTGTACCTCTGTAGTTATTGCCTTTATTACTTTTCTGCCAAATTAAATCCTTGTGATTTGTATGCAAATGCAATATGCTCCCACTTAAGTTCTTCCCTAAAAGGATGTGGTTCAACCATGACTAACTTATAGTAGTTTAACTATTTTAATCTTCTTCAAAATGTACTCAAGAACAGAACTGTTTCATTCTTTGTAAACTGCTGTTTGGTTTTACAGTGCTAAAGAATAGCATGGATGCCCTCTATATCACACTCAACACTCAACACAAAGCTTCCATTGTACTCAGTTCTAACTGTCTTTGTTTCCTTTCCCTAAAGGAAAGTACATGCAGATGATGAACATTTTGAAGCCAATTGCCTTTGACGTCATCCACTGTGTGTCACAGCTCTTCGACTACTACCTTTACGCTGTGTATACTTTCTTTGGACGCAATGACATGGTACAGTATTTCTTCATCATTGTGGTGTTTTGTTTATCACTGAATGTTTATACTTAAGACTAATGAGTGGAATACAATATACAGCTCATACACTTGCTACACTTAAAAAAAAACAAAAAACCCTTGAAGCAAAACCTTATAATTGACCCCATTTTTGATTTGCTCATTGTGGCATTTTCACATTTATTGGCTGCAGAGAGTATTTGTACAAGAAAATTCCCACTGGTTTAAAAAGTTATAAGCCTCTATTTGATCCTTAGAAAACAAGTCTAAATAAACATTTTCAACTTCAACGAAGCACAAACACAATGTTGCACTAATTAGCAGCATGCGTGCTAATTAGTGCTAAGTACAAGATGAATGAAATGATCAAATTTTACTCACTGAAACTAAAGGACAGACTCCAGGCTGGACCAAACAGGAAGCCAAATTATTTTATCAGATAAAACACCACAAATAAGTCCAAGAGGCCTTGTGAATGATTGCCTTTGTCGTCACACTGCTCAGTCAAAGCAGCCACGTCCTACTTTTAAATCTTAATTAAATACAAACTGGTAAGTTATTACAAAACTCATCCATCATATAGTTGGTGTGAAGGGAGGGAACCATCCATGAGTAGCAAAACCTTTTTTTTGTTCCAGGCTGTAAATAAGTTGGGTTTTTGTAGTAGAAGCCAAGCGGCAGACGGTTTCTGCTTTGGGGGCCTCGTGTCACTTCTCTGCTTTTGTGATGTGGTTCTTGGCTTAAACAGGCAGGAACCTCCAGCTTGCACTGCGGCAGTTTGCAGCCAAGTGTAATGCTGTGGGAAAGAGATCAAGCACCTTCAAGTCTGAGACCATGGTCCTCAGCTGGAAAAAAAAAATTTTTGCCAATGTCAGGTGCTGTCCCAAGTGGAAGTATTAATTCACAAGTGGTGGGGAGAGCAGAGTGGGAGATTGACTGACAGACTGGTGTGGTGCCTGCAGTGCTATATACTCTGCACTAGTCTGCTGTGGCGAAAAGAGAGCTGAGTGTGAAAGTGCAGCCGTTGGTTTATTGGCTGATGTACGTTCCTACCCTCACCTATGGCCACGAGCTCTGAAAAAATGAGACAGCTGATACAAGCAGCAGAAACAAACTTCCTCCAAAGGTTAGTGGAGCTCTCCCTTAGAGATAGGGTGAGGTGCTTGGTGGCTCAGAGTAGAACCACTACTCCTCCACATTGAAAGGAGCCATTTAAAGTGTGTCAGTCATGTTAGGCGGGTAGGAGGCCCCTGAGCAAACCCAGGACATGCTGGAGAGATTACAACTCTCGGCTGGCTTGGTGTCCCCCTGGAAGAGCTAGAACAAGGTGCTGTGACAGGATGTGCAGATCTTTAAAGTTCAACTGGGGGAAAAAAAGTGCAAAAACTTGTCAGGTAACTAAACCCCACAAGTAATCAAGAGTTTTTGTTTTTGCTCATTGTAATGCTGGCTGTGTTTCAGGTTGCAGTGTAGATGTTCTGTTGTTGTGAAATTACCTTCATACTCATTTCCAAAGCTCGAGAATATAACTTCTTGACACAAATTGCTTAATATTACTTCTGCTGCATCAGTAGTAAGGTGCTTTATGGAGATTGCCTGCATTTATTATTTCTACAGATGGGTTTTTTTTTTTATGTTTATTAGATGATATACAGTGAGATGTGAAATAACCACTGCTTCCATCTTTTCTCATTACTGTCTGTCTCACAGTAAAACTTCAAACTGAACGATAGGGTGCAGTCTGCGAGCCCAGTCCTTGCACTCAATCTAAAGGCTATTATGTCATTTATACTGTGCCTCACAAAGAAGGACGAAAACAGCATTTGTGTCAGTATCACCCTCAGGGATGTGATAATGATGGCAACAAAATGACTTCTGTCCCATCGAGGAGGAAGAGATAAAGAGGATGAAAGCTCCACGGGGGCCTCTCCAGCTCAGATTATTGGCATGCGTATGTGTCAAGGAGAAATGAAGATAGGTTGAGAGTTGATAAGTTGTCACTGGGTCAATGTCACCGATGTGGAATACGTTCTGACCCAATCTCTCCGTACCGCTGCCTACTTTGTCTTAAACTTACAATAAAAAAAAAATTATATATAATATGCGTGGGTTTCCTCCGGGTACTCCAGTTTCCTCCCACAGTCCAAAGACATGCACTTACTGGGGTTAGGTTAATTGGAAACTCTAAATTGCCCATAGGTGTGAATGAGAGCATGAATGTGAGTGTGGATGTCTGTCTCTCTGTGTTGGCCCTGCAACAGGCTGGTGACCTGTACAAGGTGACTCTACCTCTCACCCTATGTCAGCTGCGATAGGCTCCAGCCCCCCCGCGACCATGAACAGGATAAGCAGAAGTGAATAAAAAATATATATATATATTTTTTTTTTGCCCTCCAAAATTTTCCTACTTTCCCAAATCCTGAATCTAATTTTTTCCTGCACCTTTCACATGGCTTCCCTTGTCCTCTATCCCTCCTGCTTGTTTCTCTCAGTGTCTTCCCATCATATCCTCTCTGTTTACATCTATCTGTAACTTTACTGTCACTATTTATTCACTGTATCTCTAGCCCGCAAAAGTGTCACTTCATGAACCCAAGCATTTTCATTAATGGTCTCACTTGAAGAGCCACAGAGAGCTTAATGCTAATGTCCCCATGAATCTTTAAAAAGCTCCTGGAAATTGCTAGTCACATACGCTGGTGTTTTGACCTATAGGCTCTGCTCTTCTTACACGGCTAGAATCAAGATGGGGCTGCTTGATTCCCCCACTTGAAGAGTAATGGATGGCATTAATATTCAAAAGGGTAAATACACCCATTATCTGTGTGTATTTGTCTGTGTGTATTTGCCTTGTTAAGGCAAACTGCACTATTGACAGTGTCACACATGCTAAAGATGCATTATATGCTCTGCTCACAAATTCTCCACCGTCAATAATAACCAGGTTTTCAGAGGCAGATTTGCAAACACATTTTGGGAAAATTATTAATGTTTGAAAATTGCAGAAAATTGAACCTCAAGGGGAAAAACTTGTGTATTTCACTTAAGTTTCTACTCTTGGTAGACACAGTAGAGGGCCATCATGAGAAAAGGACAGAAAGAGTTGTGAATTGAATGATGGAGGGCTGATAGAGACAGTAGAATATTTTCATTTTAAAAAACGATGGCAGAGATGCGGGGGATGAAAGGCTGCCGACTGAAATCAAAAAGGGGGTTAGACAAAGAGAGAACTGATTGGGAAAGTTTATTTTTCACTCTTAACTCCTAGCTGCTCCTCACTCTGGATCTTATTTATCTTCTATGTACGTGTGCAATAATACAGACAGTCATCTGTGGCCTACAATGAAAGCAGACAGCCCCCACATGCACCTGTCTGTTTTGAAAACTAAAGCAGGAATAGTTGAAATGGTCAGGGTCCAAAAAAACTCACTCCTACTTCTACCTGCCTAATAAATGGTCACTTCTAAACGGCCGCTGCTTTCAAACCCTTGACATTAAGATGGTCAAATTGCATATATTTCAAACCCACGCTGACGTCACATTTGAGGTTTCCAACTACTAGAAATGTATTATTCCTCCTGATTCCCCTTCAGTGGGTTTAAAAAGTTTCTAAAAACAATAAAGTCAGCTTGAGAGTTTTTTTAAGGCGTCCCATTGACCATCAAAGTGGTCTGTTAACATTTGGTCCTTTGTATTTTTAGATAAAAAACAGTACGGACAAACACAGCAGTAACACTTAATTCTGAGCTATTGCTAAGCTCAGAGAGGTTTAAAGGGGCATGTTGAGCTGGAGAGGTGTATCAGGTTTTTCAGTGCCACCTCACTACCTCCCCAGTTGCAACATTTGCAGAACACTGCTACACAATATGAACTGATTAGTCCCAATTTACAGAGCTACCATGTGTCTTATTTTTCCCTTACCTCACATGGCTGAACAGCATTTGCTTATTAGTTACTAAAGTATTTTGTTGGTCTTAAATGAAAAACTTTTTACATTTGTGGACAGAACAATGCAGACAAGTAATTCCACTCATTACTTCCATTAATCTAATCATGTTTATTTTGTTTGTGCATTTCTCTTTTGTTTCCAGCTGTGTTCTTCTTCTTCCACTGTTACTTTTTAATTTTGAGCTTTTGCTTCTTGTTTTTCCTTTCTTGCTATCCGTTCGTCATCCATAGCCTGTTCCAAGTCCATCTTTGCAAGCTCATGGTGGCAGAGAGGCAGGCACTGCCAGGGTTGTGGGCCCGGCCTGCTTGGTAAGAGTACAACCTGGAGTGTTACAACCACCTCAGGGTTGTGCTGCTTTGAGAATCCAAAGGACTAGACGACGTGTGTGGTGTGGCTGTTTTGAAGACCTTAAGATGTGTGCGATTTGCTTTCACAAGTGACATCGAGCACATCAGAGTGATTTCAGAAGCATTTAGATGTTCAGATTTCTGTGCTTTCACCCTCTCCACTGCATTTTTTTGTGAACTCTCATCTGTCACGTACTGTTGTCAGTGTGATTGTCTGATTTTGATGTTGGGTCTTCCCAACTACTCCTCCCTCTTTAAGATTAGAGTTGGCTAGAAGCAGAAAGTGAAGATTCTCTTGTCTCTGACTATGTGAGATGAGAGCAAACTTTCTAGTGTGAGTGTGATTTTACACTCTGCTGAAGTGTGTGTTCTTATAGAGTAAGATATTTATACACATTTCAAACACTCACTGTCTGTGTGTGTGTGTGTGTGTGTGTGTGTGTGTATTCTACAGTATGAGTCATCAGGTCTGGGCCTTATCAGCAGCAGACTGAGAACCACACTGAACCGGATCCAGGAGAGCCTCATTGATATGGTAAGACTGCATCTCGCTCTTCCTCTTTTAACTTCTCTTCTGTTCACTCTTTCTTTCTCTTTCCATCCATCCATCCTCTTACACTTATCCGGGGTGGATCGCACTGGCAGGAGCCTAAATAGAGAAACCCACTCCCCACCCAGGTCCTCCAGGTTGTCCAGGGGAAGCCCAGGCAAGCCGAGAGATATATTCTCTCCAGTGTGTCCTGGGTCTGCCCTGGGGCCTCCTCGCCATAGGACATGCCAGGAACACCTCACCCAAGAGGCGCCCAGGAGGCATCCTAGTCAGAGACCCGAACCACCTCAACTAGTGTCTTTTGAGCAGCTCTACTCCACCTGACACACACTGTAACCAACCCCTATGGCACCTCCTGCGGATGGTGGGTCTAAAGGAGAGTATGCTCATGTCACGTCTTTGGGCTGCGCCCAGCCGGCCCCCACAGGCTAAAACACAGCCACCAGGTGCTCTCTGTCGAGCACCCTCCCCAGGCCTGGCACTGGGACCCTGGTATCCCTGATCCCTTGAGCTCTTTGTCTTGTCCCTCACCCAGGACCAAGTCGCCTTGGGAGACCCTGAACACCATAGCCCTTGGGATCACTGGTACACACAAACCCCTACACCAAGATAAGGCACCGGTTCCCGGAGAGGCCTCTTTTACCAGTGCGCATTATCTCATTGCCTGTCTCATTTTCTGACACTAACACACCATTTCTGCTCTATGTCCCCCCCCATCTTTATGCACCTCTTTCCTCTTAATGCTGCTCCCTTTAGTTTTTGGCCATCCATTTTGTCTGTACTGACCATGCTGTATATGTGGTCTTATTGTTTAGAGAGCCCACAGCCAGCGTCACAAAATGCATTATGGGTCATCATTATCTGGCTGGTGGTCATGTACCCCTCCCTCTGTTTAAATGGGCAGGCCAGGGTGGATGTGTGTGTTATTCCATTAAGGCTCTCTACTGCTGCTCCTTGCTGTAATAATACATAGTGACAATTAGTGTGGTGCAGTCCACTTTTTGCCTGATATTCTGTCTTTCTGCAGTCTGTCTCTCCTGTTACATTATGATAAAAGTGTCATCTCTTGCTTCTGCTTCCGCCTGACTTTCTTGCCATGCTGAAGTAGAGTAGATGTGTTTAGTACTTCATGAGAGGTCCCCCTAGCAACCTAAACAGCAAAGCTGAGGGAAGGTTCTGGATCACTTGAGCCAACCTTCACTATGACCCTTATTGAAAAGTAAAGTTTTACACCTTACAGTAGGTGACTGCCAGCTAAACCCAAAGTTGGAACTTCTCCCACCAGTGTGGAGCGTTGACAGCTCTGCCTCCCACTGTGCTTTTGGAAACTCAAGTAACCAGAAGTAGGTGGTATGTCAGGCATGTTGTTGCAATAGGTAGCTGCTTGTTTGTAGGTGCTAGTAAGTGTGTATTTATGTAAAGAGATATAGTTTTTCATACATATTTCTTACTGTGGTCATCTCTGTTTACTTGTGAATAAGAATAAGCTGAATCTGTAGACCAGAGGCAAGGTTTTCTGTACTATAAATTGCTTGGTTTCTGTTTGTAGTCTGCTTCTAGTACATATGCTATTGATCATTTGGTTTTGTGAAGGCTTTGGTTGCACGCAAAAGGGGAAACCATCAGCTGTCACTTCAGGATTTTGCTTTTAAAAATAACTTCAAATCTTTTTACCTTTGCAAACAGTGGCTGTTGCACTTTTCTCTTCCCTTAACAGTTAGCCGCACATTATTGCTTTGTTTCACAAGGTCCCATAATGGCCTTTTTCTGGCTACTTGCTTGTAATCTCTGTAGTTTCACAGTTTGGAGGTGGTAGGAAGAGAAGAAGAAAACAAAAAGCAAAACAGAGTTATGAATCATGAAGGCAGAAAAAAAAAATCCCAGAGAAGAATAATGAATTATCTAAACCTTAAATTGCTGTGTGCTGCCATATGTTTTCTACCCTCAGGGGGCCCAGTAGCGACTATTTACACCTAAGTATTTTTCTGAGTAAACTGTGGGCTGTTTTCAAATATCAGACAGGCTGCGGGTGATATGCTCAACTCTCAGCTGATCAAATGGGCTCAGACAAACAGACAAAGTATGAGGGGAGAGAATAAGAGAAAAACAGAACTGAGTTGAATTGAACTGAAGCATTTAAGTTTCTGTGACAGCATGAATTCTCTCAGATGACAAAAGTGTGCTAACGGAAAAGCACATTGATGCACATTCATATTTTAGGTAAGCAAAATCACATCCCTTTGTCCCTGATTAAGAGCTGTTTCCAACCACCATGGAGGAACAACACAGTCGGGCTCTGTAACTACACCTATCCTTTCTCCAGTGTAGTGGCAGATGCTTTTAGTCCATCTTTTCTCATGCAAAACTATTTTAGCTCATCTTAATAAATCATTTGATGTTGGAAAAATGCCCTATTTTCCAAACTAACACAGCACTCCCTATTTTTTTCTTCTTTTCCATCTTGCTTTCCTTTTACTCTTCTATGTTTTACATTATGACCTGCACACATAAATATCACAGGCACACAGTCCAGAGTTAACATACTATTGTCCATTAGTTGCTGCATTTTTTTCCATGGATCTCTTAGATGAGGGGGGCTACAGACTATGAATCCTTCTTTCTTAATGATTGGTAACTGAACTTCACAGTGAACGTGCTGATATATTTCTGTAGCGTACAGAAACTATTCTACCTGCGTACAAATGCACAAACCCACACGCTCCAGAGATTGTGACAGGGAAGACCTCATTTGTAAACATATTATAAAGTTAATTGCACACTGCATGTCAATTGGGCTGCCGAATCCTTGCGGTTTTGTTCCCCTGATTTGCCATCGCAACTGTCTGATTCCAAAACCAATGTGCTTGTAATGACTCCGAGTCCCATATGGGCACCAGTGAGATTCCATCTCATCTGGTTTCAGGTACAGTGTGTCTTCAGCTTAAATTAGGACTCCATGGGGAAAGTAAAAGATCACCTCCTAGTTTATGTTCTATTTCTCTACCTCTCATTTTCTTGATTACCTTTCTGAAACCCTGCCAGTAGTCTGGCTTTAACACTTTTTGTTTCAATTCCACTCACTGTGGACTTCTGTTTAAAGTGTTTGAAAGGTTGGGCAGCTAGGGAGAATGAGTGGGAGAGATGCGCTGCTGTATTGCACAAAACACTTGTTATATAACGTTTAATCACATGCACTGTCTATTTCATTGAAAATGAATTGGCTGCTGTGTAAAATTATCATCTGCTTAAAATTCTCACTTGCAAAAATTCACCTCCTTTGGTGATACTGCTTGGGGCAGGTTAGACGACTGCACCATATCAGAATAATGTCATGAACCCCATCAGTAGCCATATTAATGCTGCCAGAAGGTTCAGCTGTGACAGCTGTTGAGAGCCGTTGCTGCAGGCAACATTGTGAAGAGAGCTGATGAAGGCTTGCCTTTTGCATTGAAATGATAGGAAAGCCACCCCCGGGTTGGCTAACCTTTTACTTCTCTCCCTACGCAAACCAACAGTTCTTCATCTTTCAGTCAGTTGGTTTATCTTACTTATTTGTGCGACTGTTTCACTGTCACGTGTTTCAGTTTTTATCATTCCATCTTATCTGTTTGTCCTATCATCTCCTTCTCTTCAGCAGCTGTGTACCAGAGATTACATGCCTCTCAGCTCTGAGCACAAACAACTGCCTGTTGTCCTACAGTTTATTGGTGCTTCTGACTGAGTACACAAGACTCTGTATTCAGTTTCGCTTCTCACATTGATCTAGGGAGGAAGGAAAGCTCATTCAGCTTGAAAATTATGTTTGATTTCCCCTTTTTTCCTGTTTGATTTCAGCCTTAGAGTTGCTGAGATCTACCTTCAATCGTGATGCATTGATTAGATGTATCTTTGCATGTTCATAAGCTTGTTTATGGGGTACTCAACTTTGGAGTTGAGTGGGACTTGGGTTTATTTCAAGCTTGGCACTGAAACTACAGTGAGAATGCCTGTGATTTCTGTCCTGGCACCACTAATTTGGCAGTAAGCTGGCCTGTAGAAAAGTGCATGAAAAATATGCACTGACTAGCACCCGATTGATATTATTAGCCAATATTAGCTGTTTGCTGATCTGTCCATATCAGCATTTATAGCAGCCAATAAATAAAAATTTTAAAGGCAAATAACATCCTTTAATCATGTTATAAGTGTTAATTTTGCAGAGTTTGTCCACGAGAGGGAACTCTGCAACTTCCCTGTTGGCAACACACATTTGGAACACTAAAAAAAAACAACCAGTTGATCCTAGCAGTTAGACAGAATGTAAACAAATAAATAACCACACATAATAAATGTTAGGGACATCAGTAATGTTTCTGAAATAAAAAAAAATTCCAGCCTATATATCGGATTATCGGCTTTTTAAATCACCAAATATCTGTTATCAGTCTCAGTCTTAAGACACAAAACACTAAATGAGAAAAACATACCAGGACAGTCTTAACTTCAACAAGCAAATGATCATATCTACAGATTTATAGCACTACTGTAGTACTACTGAGGATTTTACAACACTGAATACTGTCCAACCCATTTTTCAGACTCTTCATATCTGTCTACCAGTATCAGAGTAACAATCGCTAAGCCTGTGTTGTTTTTGTGGTTCGTTACACTGGCTTGGCACACTTGCAAGTTATATGTCATGAAACACACACACACAGACTGCATACTTGAACCCAGTCATTAGTTCTCTCATGAGGGCACGTCATTGTCCATGCTGGTCTCTTTGTTGTGGCTTCCTGTCTCACTCTGTTAATGGTGCAATAATCCAGAGAGGAGTGCCATGTGACAAGGATTGCAGATCATAATTAAGCACCATGGTGTTACTATTTATACTGTAGCTGTCAGGATATTGCAAGAATTGACATTTTGTTGGAGATTTGGTTGAATGCGCACACACACTTTATTGATAGGCCCAGCTGCAGGTCATGCTCCTCCGCTGTGATGAGGAGACAGTATTTTCTCCCCCGGATACAGTAACACAGATTCCTGTCTGAAATGTCTTGTCAACTTCTGCCAACCCATCATCACATCTCCCACCGTGACGCACATGGTGATAAACAAAATTCTGCACTTCAGGTTAAATCTTTTGATTTGTATTCTGCAATATCTCTACTCCCAACACCAGCTCCACAGACTTTATTTTGGTTTAAGTACCCCTGTTATGCTTTTCCTTAGTTTTTTTATTTATTTATTTTTTTGTCATATACATTTTTAGAATGTGGATTCTCATATTAGATTTGGCCAAAGTTTCAAATGATGAGATCAGCATATGTACAATAATCTCTTTGAGCCAAAAGTTCAGGCTTCCAACTCCTCAAAATACTCATTTTCAGTGAGGTTTTACTAGCCTTGAGACTCTGTATGATATCAGTAAGCAGATATCTGTAATCAGAGCACATTGAATCCCCACTTTTCAAATCTTTTGTTTGTGAGGAGCAGCCAACAGAGGAAAGCTGGTTTAAATAGAGGGTAGGTTTAACAGGAGGAGAGCTACATGTTTTTTTTTCCTTTCAGTAAATGGATAAACTGATGGCCAGCACTAAGGTCCAGTATAATATAAATAAGGATCATTTTGAATTATGAATCATGTAAAGCTACTGTCTTAAGGTCTAAGGATATAGAGCTGGAAATCAGCATCATAGGTCCTCTTTGATTCGTGTCTAGCTTTCTGAGCCAAAGAGTGTCAAGCAAAGCTTTTTCTTCCTCTAACATGGTGGTTTTGTTATCCCAAAGAAGGTGAAGAGACCAGTAGCTGTGGGAAAAGAAGTTGTCATAGATCGGCTTAGAGAGGCTGGGCAATGTCACACAAAATAAATTAAGGCCCTAATTCCATTTGACATTCATCTAATGAGAACCAAATTTCAAGTATTAGAGTGACAAAGAGGTGCAATAGGATCCACTTGACAGTAATTGCCTGGCAGCCAGTCCATTCCACTTGTCCATAAATCTCTATGGAATGGATTGGAGAGGAGTAAGCAGTCAATCACAGTAGATTGAGACACTTCAACTGAGAGATCGCTTTTCAGCTCCCAGCGTGAAGCTTCCTTCATGACAACCGTTATTACAGAATTACAAAGTTGTCAGGGTTTTCTGAACCTTTCAGTTTGTGGATATTTTTTTTTCTGGGGAATATCATTTAAAAGTTATCATGCTCTTTTGTCTTCAAACACAAATTAACATCTTTACCAATTACGTTTAATCATCTGAAAGGCTTGCAAGCTGATCTTGCAAAATTCGCTGTTGGTTCAAAAGCTCAAAGGCAAAACTGTCTAATCGAGGGTTGTGTGGGCGCTGTCTCAACTGTCCTACACCCTTGCCAGTCCATCACAGGGTAAACACAGAGAGACATACACCCTACAGCCAATTTTAGACTCACCATTTTACCTAACATGCATGTCTTTGGACTGCGGGAGGAAACCAGAGTAAATGGAGGGATCCCATGCAGACACAGGGAAAAAAATGCAAACTCGACACAGAAAGCCCAGACTGGCCAGCAAATTTCAACGCAGGACGTTCCTGCTGTGAGTGCAGACCATTTAGATGCCAAGATTCTGCAGATTTTAGTTTTTTCAATCACAGTTGTAACAGGGAAGTAAATGTTTTTGGGTTTTGGATTAGTTTTTGTTTAGTGAGCGATATCTTCTCAGGGGTCTGTAGCTGTGGATACAAAGCGTCTCCAGTACCTACCACAAAATTAGCTTAGAACCAAAATTGTGCTACTCAATAAATCATCCAATGGACATGTAGGGAAACCTAATAATCAAATAGATTATCCGCCAGAGCTGGGCCCTGATCCAGAAAACCAGAGAATTTGTTGAGGCAAGTGAAATCCTTTGCCTGCTGTGCATGCTGTGGCTATATCTTAGAAACGAGGGAGCCAATAGCTATTATTTGTT
Organism: Archocentrus centrarchus; assembly: GCF_007364275.1. Classification (NCBI taxonomy): domain Eukaryota; kingdom Metazoa; phylum Chordata; class Actinopteri; order Cichliformes; family Cichlidae; genus Archocentrus; species Archocentrus centrarchus. Next base: position 21,100,884 of record NC_044356.1, read on the forward strand.
TCTGTGGTGCACACTTGCTGTAGGGTTGCTTGGAAACTGCTAGAACAAAGCACTTGGACGATTTATTTATTTATTTATTTTTGACGTTCAATAGTAAGGGTGCAACGTTAAGTTGGAATTGCAAATATGAGATAAGTGGAGGCTGGTAAAATGTTTCCCCTGGCAAAATTCAGTATTTTTCTGAGAATAACTTTTCATCCTGGTCGATAGAAGGCTTTATTGACACTTGACCCTCTAAGGCATTTTAGAAAGACAGTGATATGTCCCATGTGGATATAATAAAACACAGCAGGATTTTTACAACACACAAACACAAACATATGTAGACACAATTGTTTGTCATCATTAAGAATAAATTTCAGTTGGTTAAATATCTTAGCCCTCTCATCTTTGATCTGTTAGAAGAAAAACACCAGGGACTAAAAGTTATCCAGCTTCTCCCTCATCTCTGTTTTTTCTCAAAACTTTGCTTTTTATCTGATTTCTCTCCCCGGATGTTCAGTTTTTATAAGTTTTCTTGTCATTGCTCAATATCCAATCATTACACAACCTTGCCTGACTTTGATGCTCGATGTCTTCATGTTTAATGATTTCGTTGGTCCACATGGGGAAACAATTGGGATATTAATACCTCGTAGGCAGAAGCAAAACTTTTTGCCTGTTTGTCTCTGCAGAGAATACTAAGGTCCTCAAGGATGGTGGAGATTTAGGCAAGCTGGTTTTTTTTGACTAGTGGATGTTAGCTAAGTTCAGTGTCATTATCATAACTTTGACATTTATGCTTAAGCAACGGGAGTCTTTTCTTTTTGAACTTTTGCAAGAAAACTTTGAAACCTTTGGAATTTCTAGGATTTTATTCTCAATGCAATGATGTAATGATTTCCAGATCATTTCAACTTAAGCTACACTTATTGAAAAAGTACAAAGAACATATTGAATGTTGAAACTTAGTGTTTTTTGTAGAAATTATGCTGAATTTCATTTAATGAAGAGCAGGTGTGTTCGAAACGTTACACTACCAAGATGCAATAACTGGTAAAACTGTGGTTCTGCAGCGTGCGAGCTGTTGATTATTTTCATGTTATGAGTTTTCCTAGTTTTTTTTCTGTGTGTACTGTACGTGCATGTATTTTTCCTATCCGGGCTTGAGTTTGATACCAACTTTTGTAGGTTTTTGAGAACTGAGGAGGCAAACTGCTCCTTGATGTAGGATTTCAGCTGCTCTACTCTTCCACCTCTGTTAGATACTTTGCTTTTTAGCACTAGCAACACCAAGTTTTACCAATTCGAAAGATTTGTTAATATTTTGCTGCTGCCCTTCTCAGGTTTGTTTGGACCTCTTAGAACTGCAAGCGGAGCTCTTGCTGCTCATTCCAGGGAAAGCAGTAAAACTCCTGAATTTCTTTCATCTGTAGACCACTTGTTTTATTGTAGAATGATGAATACTCGGGTCTTCAGATTTGTGCATCTTTGTCTTCAGTAATAGGAAAGTGAAGATGAAAACAAGCAATTTTTAAGGCCTCAGTTTTGGCTTTGGGAAATCATATAGTGCCTGTACCAAATTGATGTTTGAGTAAAAAAAAAAAAGCATCTTTAGTTAATAAGAATCATATCAACATCTCATAAGTCAAAGGTTTGAATTACTTAAGTATGCTTCGCCTCTTTCTTTTGTTAAGATTTATCCAGGGACAAACTAACAAAAGGAAAAAGTGTCAGAGGGAAGTTTTTTTTTCCCCCTCATCGTTTAGTGTAAGAGGTTTTAAAATGCTTCATTAACTCAAGGCCACTTCAAAGTGCCCGTGCCAGACAGATAATTAAAACACGGTGAGCTCACAAAGAAAGGAATTGTTCTCTCCCTCCAGTCCTTCTTTTTGGCCCCATTGTGTTGCTTGAGATTATACTAAGCATTGAGACACTCACTTAGATATTTCTTTTTTCTATAATATGAAGAATTAAGATTTTTGTTCACATCTCACTGGTGAACTTTAATTATTTTAGGTGCAGGCTCAGTAAACTATATAAAGTGTTGTGCTGAGCTGGTGGTAATGAAAGGGCTCATTTACTGCTGATTATCTGTGCTGTCATAGAGCATCTTTAATGATGCTATTAGAAGTTAAAGCTAAAAATCATGAGTAAATGTTGTTTTCAAATAAGAAGGTGAATGTGGATTTCTAATGAGAGCTGCCAGCTCATTGTAACCTTACTCATGCCCACATTGTCGTGTCCACATACTAAGTTCAGAACAGATGATTTGAGTTTCTTGGAAACATTTTAAAAGAAAGCAAAAATGTTTATTTCAAACTGTTAAACCGAGTAAAAGATGACTGAGAGTTCATTCTGGTTGCATGAGAACCGTAGGCTCCAGCACATCTTACTGTAATCTCTGTCTGTGTGTTTGTTTCTTTGTCTGCCAACTCCTCCTTCATGATGCGGAGCTGAGTAACCAAACTTGGCACACAAGTGCATCTTAGGTCCCTGAAGGTCCACATCTATATCAGATATTAGGATGCCATCATGTTGCCCAGCAGCCACCAGTCAACAGGATAAAATTACCTTTTTTATGTAGTTATAGCACCATATTGTGTAATGTTTATTTCATGATAGTCACACGTAATTTATATCTGCAAAACTTCAACTATGCATGGTATTTTATGACACCATCAGATTGCCTGGCAGCCTCCTTGTGACAGGAAAAAAATTACCTGATTTTTTTTTTGCCTTTATGCATCTGCATCCATATTGTTTTAATCTCACAACAGTAACATCTCATTTATATTTTACAATTATTCATTTTGTCCACCAGTCACCTAGCAATGAGCTAAAATAACCAATTTTTTTTTTTGTGACTGAGATTTTAAGTTAGCTTGAAATCATTCCACTTTCAGTAGAGTTCAAAAACAACCTAAATATTGAACATCATTCTCCACAGTGAAGTAACACTGAAGAGCTCATATTTAGGTGTGTTAGTTTGACGACCTTTAGGCAACATTCCAGAGTGACACGTAAGACTGTGACATACTGCTGATTATATTAGCGGTGAACATCTATCAGACTGTTAATGGTTGGTGATCTCAGAATCTCATGTGTTTCCTTGTTTTCTGTTGTTGGTTTGTGTCTGAACCAGACAAGTTAACCAAGGTCACATTTCCTTCAGGTGCAAGTCCAGAGGAGTTCTTAATTATTTTGTTATCAACAAAGACCTCCTGCTACAGTTGTCCTGATTAAAATCATTTAAATAATTGCGTAGATTGCCCAGACTGTTAGATGAAAATATTCAACGCTCATTAATCAAACAGCCTGTTCATCTACAGTAGATTAATTTAATTGAGCTGAAGAATGTGTATTGAATAACTTTCTCTAAAGTTAATTTGACAAATTTCCAGCTCTTTTTTTTTTTTTTTTGCTCTTTTTGTTGTTTTTGTAGCTGAGATCATAAGTGGAGTCCTTATTCTTTCTTTACATCAGTACTGAAGAGTGTATGCTTCTTTAGTTTACCTAATTAAGAAATCTTTGCCTATTACATGCTGTGGTTTTACAAATATTGCTTTTCTAAGGAATATTTTTAACACTTTGAATAACATTTCACTTTTTCTTGCATACACAACAACACAGCAATAAATTATTTGACGTGGGATAGATGTTTTAAAATGTTTGGTGAGGATTTGCATGCAGATGACAGATTGTGCCTTTGGTAAGTCGTTCACAATCCAGTGTTTGTGAGCAGTGTTGTAAGATGAGTCATGTAAGTCTGCATCTCTTCAGCTGCCTGATATGTAGGCAGCCTAATTGTAGATGGCAGGGCTGGTTCTAGCCTGCTGTGTTAGGGTGGGCACCTAGAAATAATAAGTGAGTAACTTGAGCGAGACAAAGACCTGAAGTTAGAGCAGCCGACAAGTATCCCACGGGTTGCTGGTTTCGGTCCCTGTTCAAATGATGGTATCTTCTTCCTCTGAGATGACTGATTTTTATACATAATCCCTGACAAAAATAAGCATAATATATAAAATCTTGACTAAACTAATCTTTAGAACAGTAATTTGTTCCAGCCGGCATGTAGCAGCTCTGTGATAGTTTCTCACAGGCTGAAGAACAGCAATCCCTGCAGGGATCTGCACATTTACTCTCTAAAAGAGCAGCTGACATTATTTTGGAGTTTGGAGAGAGGCAGACTCCATAATAGGACACGAGAAAATGATGACATTTTAACACCATGACACATCAAATTGAAAAGCTAATGCATGCACACAGATTCTTTCCTTAGCATCCTGCAGCTATTTTGAAAAATTACAAATAAGGGAAAATCTCAAACGCATATAACGGAAGCAGTGACTGATTTTAGCAAGCAGGACAGGTGAGTAATTTTATTTATGTTAAACATGTTAGCATGTAACCAGCATAAAAGCTGCTCCAACTGGTAAGCGAGAACTATAAAATGGAATAAAAATGCCAAAAACAACTGACTCATTTGCACAGTTTAGTTTGATATCCATTAGAGTATGTGATTTATGTTTTTTTTTTTTTAATTGCGCAGGGTCATTTGTGTGTACTTGCTGCCTGACCTGAGTACTGTACATGGTTGAACAGCTGTCTTGTCTGCTTCATCTGCATTACATTTGTATGTAATACAGATCATGTTAAGAGGACATGCAGTGTGAGACTTGTATGCGAACTTTAGGGTGACCACACAGTTAAAAGTTAGTATGGTCATATGTTCTATGGCTCTTGATATTGGCTGAACAAAAACAAAAAATATTTTTCTTAAAGTCTGATTGGGTGGGCAAGACGCCCTTACTGATGGGCTCAGCCCACTCCTGCCATAGTTATTGTAGAGCTGGCCTACTGTATGTAGGTGGAGTGCAAACAATGATTATTGTGACAAAATGGTCTAGACTTTCAGTGGAAATAACTTTCCATGCTGCATTTTTCTTTTGTTTGCCAGCGCTTCCTGCTCTGATTGATGATATATTTGCTTCCTGTGTTCCAGTTTCCCAGGTTAAACAGTCAGATCTCAGCGATCATTTACATCCATACTCTCAGATGAATGTCTTCACACTGAAAAATGAAAACAAGCGTATCCAAACTTATGTCAGCTGAATAGAAAGAAAGCTGCCTCAGGAAATGTAAAAATGTCCTCTGTAAAGTCATGTGCTTTGTGAAAATCTTCTCAGTGAACAGTGTGTACTCAGCCTTTGGCTCTGACTTTAAGACTGCTGTGACAACTGCAATAAATGCAATTTCAGGCTTTCACGGCGGAGCTGCTTTACCATTCTTGGATCCTCACAACACATTTTTTTTCACAGAGGGAATAATTCAAATAGTTTTTATAATTAACTTAATGCAGCATCTCACAACTGGCAAGCAGCAGATGTGTGTTCATTTTTTATCTGTCCGACCTCTGCTCGTCTCTTTCTCATAGTGAAGGAGAAAGAAAGAATAAATTGGCTCTGTATTATTTATTGTTAGAGAATAAAACTAAACCTTATTTAGTGTAGAATTAATGCAGGTAACGCAAAAGGATAAATGTATATTTTCAATACATAATTACTTCTGTCGAGGGGGTTCTGTTTTTGGCAGGGCGTGTGCGTGTGCGTGTGCGCGTGCGCGTGTGTGTGTGCGCGCACCTGCACATGTCGGTCTGTGTGCAAACTCAATAGCTTGAAAAGTTTTGAATGAATTCTGATAAAACTTTGTAGGGGTGTAGAGTGAGGTTATGTTAACAGTCAGTTAAAATTTGACTTTCATCCACCAAGGTCTTCAAGGTCAGCTTAATGATTTATTGGTCAAACTTAGAAACTATGATTCTTACAAGTGTTAGTAGGTGTTGTCAACATATAGAAAGTACTGTATTAAGATTTAAAATATATCACATTTGACCTCTGAGCTCTCCTTCAAGGTCAGTAGATTGATCTGACGTCAAAGTACTTTGCACTTGTTTTTAACTGCAATGCAAACTTCTTAAAGTACATTAAAAAGAGCAAAGAAAATACAGAAAATACAACACTATTCCCTTAAAAGTAAATACTGTCCAGAGACGGAGCTGCCTTGGCGGCAGTTTGCGCTCTCTGAGTGCTTTTTGTTTATCCATTATTTTAGCGTTACATAACTTTCTTGCCTGTTGCTACTAAAACTCTTTCATAACACTTTTTCCTTCTGTCATTTTTTAGCAGTATGACTAATCGAGTTCTTTAGTTATCTTTTAGTTGTGTCTATGTAGCAGTGTTCTACATTTTTACATTTTCTAACTGGATGGACTCCCTTTTTTTTCTAATGACACAGTGGAGACATTTTGTATTTTAGTAATCATTAACAGTAATAATGATTAAAGTAATCTTTCTATTTACTCCTTGGAAACAGCAGATGTATCACAGGTTGGAGAAACACTGCTCTTAATTATTAGTACCCCAAAAAATGTACGAGTCATTCATCTTTTAGTAAATGGTGAAAATTGCCACGGACCAAAAATGATCAATGATAATTAAAAAATGGTTTGCATACCAAATCAGGCCCGCCATCACATGACAGCTTATTTATTAAATTTCTTAATCAAAATGGATTTAAGGGGTTCCAGATATTTTTAATTTATATGAAGCCTTTCAAAGCATTAGCAATTAAAACGCATAAGTAGTTGTCAAATGCAGTAAAATATAATATTTATCAGCCACATAAGTCTAGTCAGTTCTTTATGCCAAGTGAATGTCATTAATAGGTTGAGGTATTTGGAAAATAGGAAAGAAAGATGAGTTATGGAACTTTGACTATTTATTCATTTTTGTCAGGTAAATATTATTTATTAATGGGCTCCTGGCCTCCTGTCATTTTGCAGGAGTATTCTTGGTCTACATCGTCTACACTTGCAGTGAAATGCAGTTTCACTATTTGTCTCAGTGGGACATCAGACAAAAATCTAAACTCTTCCTAAATGCGTTCAGCAGCTGCAGGATATGAATCAAATGAAGTATGACCCCTTCCCTATAAGTCATGCTATATGGAAAGATCTACCCCCCCCCCCCCCCACCCCCCTTCCTTCAGCCCCTCGTATGACGTTGAAAAATCTATCACTGACTCTTAATTTGTCCAATATGGCATTCTTTCGCTCATACTTGGCAATGCAGCAGGCACATGGCGTTACTTTATTTTTATCTATCTAAAGCATTTGTCATTTTGAGTGCCATCATAAAAGTGAAAACCTCATTGTTTTTCGGTTTTATTGCCAAGTATATCAAATAAAAAGCGAGTTACACTACACTTGATTACAGAGAGTTCACAATGACGACTCGAGTTGCTGCCATTATAATAATGAATTGATAAGTTGTATTTGTATCTGTTTTCTGATAAATCTGATGATTCCAGCCCCTGCTAAGAGCATCATGTATCACTGTGTCTGAATGAAAGCTTTGTCACAAACTCGTTCAGTGTGACACAGAGGCGACTGCAGACAGGTGAAAATGCCAGTAATAGGATGTGTTTGAGGGAAAAAACAAGCATAGCTACTTACAAAAAAACCCCCCAAAAAAACAAGCAAAGTCTGCTGGATTAAGATAATAAAAGAGCGGAGAAGTGCAATCTGTCATTTGTATGAATTACTTCTTGGAAAGAAATAAGCTTCCTGTTGTCTGGAAACATGGCAGATGCATTTTGATTATATGCATCTGTTTGTATCCATTATATTATCACGCTAAATGATTTTCTAAGTATCAGCCATGATTTGTATGCGTATCGCCTGAGAATGGCTTGAAATATTCAGGGCTACTAAAGGGCAGTAACACTGGGAAATCATGTCTATTGCTCTTACACACAATCAGATACTGTTGCTATTGTGAGCGTGTAATGATAATAGATCAAGCATCTTACATATAAACCAGAAAACACTGGCGTCAAGGGAGACTGATCCTTATCACATTTTTGGGGGTATTTTACCCTAAGCCCTGGTGAGGTTGTCAGAAGCTGCCCAAGCTTGTCCCACTTTCCTGATTATATTTGTACTGTAGATTCTGAAAACCACATGCATAAATTCCTAAATGTCATCGATGTTGTTTGCCTACACCCCCCCACCCGATTTTCTTTTCAGTCCAGCCATTGCTTTTACCTGGAGGATCCCTGCAGAGTCATATGAATTTGAAAAATAAATGCAACTTTTCTCCCAAATGTCTTTCAGAAGCCTGTGTTTATGCTGAAAAGGCACAATACACAAAAGGTCAAACATCATGTGGAGTCATTAAAAATAGACCAAAACACGTCAGACAAATGCAGCTCAAGCTTTATTTATTCAAAGGAGAGTGTGCAATTATTGGCATTACTGTAATACAGCACTTTTAATCGGAAAGACTGTAATTTTAGAAAGAGAATAAACTCTGAATGCATAAGTAGTAATGTTCTTTTTTTTTTTCTTCTTCTATTAACCTGTGTTTAACCTGTAGATTTGTTTATGTTCTGACTGGCAAAAGTCCTCATCCTGCTTCCTTCTCTCTGGAAAGCTGGCTTACATATAAAGAGGTGTTTTTTTTTTTTCTCCATGATGATATGCTGCTTCTTTATACTGAAAATCCTTTTAGACACCCCCCCCTGTGAGTACAGTGTTCCCAGCACTACAGAAGCAGATATAAAAGAATAAACTAGTCAAAGATTTAGAATTCAAAAGCTCTCATACACCAGAAAGAGAAAGCAGCTACATTTAGAGTACAAGTGAAGATTCATGTTTTGACCATAGTGTGGCACCAGCTGCTGATAAGATATATGATATGATGTGTTACCAACAACGAAAAAAAACACGACCGTTTTTCATTTTATTTTCTGGGAACATTTATTGTGTATTTACATGTTTGTGCGCAAGTTCCTGTTGGAACTGGCACATCGCATGTAAAAATGGCTGGCAGCCACTGCAGCGCAACAGTGTTTTTTTATGATCATGTTCCAAATGTTAGCGTCATTTGTTGTAGCTTGAAAAGGGTAGTAATGGCCTTTCTGGATTAACTCCATAACCATTACGCATTTGTCATGTTTATGTGCAGGGACGTGCTTAAAATGCTGACAACTGTGCTCATTGTAGCGACTTTAACCCTTTGCGGTGTTCAAGATGACATTGTATCTGTTTAAAGTAGATTATTATGATATTATAAGAAGGTTAAAAGTAGACTGTTTTTCTTCAGCTTCATCCAAAGGCATTGTTGATAAAATGGCTTTATTTTAAAAAAAAACTAAGAATTTCAGACATCAGTGACAATAAGAGGTTTGCTCAGCAGACTGCAGCAGATGTACTTATACAAACTCAGAAACAAGAGTAGCATGTATAAACCTTAAAAGAATTAAATTAAATATGTGATTCAATTACTAAGTAAAAGAAGACCGCATCTTTGACTCGGGGCTAAAATTGTTCTTTCAATTCCCTGAGTTTAGAATAACAGCAGTCGCAGCAAGATCAGCTGTATTCAGGCCAAAGTGTGGGTGCTTTGCTGAACGCTCTGCAGCCTCTTGCCAAAGGAAAGAAAGTTTTTTTGTTAACAAAATATCAGTGTGTATTCTTTGCACTCCTCTGTCTTTTAGCTTTTTGGTTGTGGACACTGCCGAAGAAGGAAATGTGCCATTAGTGAATTATACAATAAAAGTTGAAAAAACTTTTTTTTTTTTTTTTAAATTTCCAATCCATTTTTAATTCTGGTTGAATTATTTAGGAAAACATTTTATCTGATCTATTAATCACTAACAAAAATGTGATGAGTAATGTGAGACTTATTGAGTTATTCAAGGCTTGTTTAATTTTGCCGTCTGTGCTGAGGAGTGTTCAGTTCAATTCAGTTGTGTTCCTAACAGTTTATTTTGAGCGGCTCTTGTGAGCGATATGTTACAGTCTCCGTAGGGTAACCATCAGATCCCTACGACTATAAAATAATATAGATCAAATGTTAATCTCACCGAATCAATTTCAGGCTGACGATGTTTTTGTCAACACTGCGGGTTTGATTGAATGCAGAATGAAAAGTTGGAGGTTGTAAAAAGGTTGAAGTTATCGCTTCGATGGAGACAGCATAGCTCCTACTGGTCTGAATCATAAATTGTCCACAGAGCTGCATTCTGTGCATTTTTGCAGCAGTGCGTACGCTGGGCTGTTATCACCTATTTTAGCTGCTGCTGGCATTTTAAAACCATCCACGTCACTCTGTGTAAAACACGGTTTCATTTCAGAGCTGATTATTTGCCTACTGCTATTGAATGTTTTTTTTAATCTATTATCAGTGATAATAAAGTAGTGGCATGAAGGTCTTTTATCAGACAGGATTTGACATTTTAAGAATTCTTACCATCTTTTTTTTGGATGAAGTGGAAGTGATGTAACCATTTGCTTTACTTTTACTCGTTAATCTTTATGCTCACAACAGTTTGTCTCTGCTTTGACTGCTTGGCAGGATCTTAGTTATAAAAGCTTTCCACTGCTCGTCTGGAATAGGAGTGCTGTACAGAATATTAGACCCAGGCTGCACTGGCCAGCAGTACGTAAGTGGACGATACGGTGCTGCATTAATGGCTCCCATTTGTTCATTACCTGTGTGATTGCTATTGATCTGCCAGAAGCTGTTTCTGGGGGCTTTGCAGTTACAGAGTACAGAGTAAGTTCTGCATGTCAACATAATACATTATGCCACCAAGTCATGGCATTTTATGCAGATGCAGATTATTGTGATTGATTGGAAGGGAGTCGGGTTGAAATCTTTTTTGTTCTGTATCAGTAGTTTCTCAAATGAAAGGATAAAAGGAGTGATAAATGGAAAGGTGTAGTGGAATGTATCAGAAGAACAATAAATGCGACTGCTTCAGGAGTGTTTGGTCAGCAGAACTTTTCTGTGTGTGGGCTTCGGCTGTGACTGGGTTCCACAAGGTCGATTTAATTTCAGATTCTGCAAACCTACAACAATGTGTCTAAATTGCTCTTATGTTAGATTAACTGTAGGACAATGGACACCAACACAGAAAATCACAATTAGCACGGAAAATGATTGCACTTGTTTCTGTGCTGCTTCAGATAATATTAAAATGTCGCGTGTGTGTGTTACAGTAGTTTTCTAAAGGCAAGAATTTATCGAATATGCATTTCTGAATTCTCAGCATGCTGACTCACCTGTCCGTCTGCGTTTCTTTCAGGAGGCTGTCGGGGAGAATGCGGGAGTGCACGGCCCAGCAGAGGACAGGAAGGAGAAGGTACCCAGCCCCCATCTCAGCCAGCTGGTGGTCCTCACTAAAAGCGGGACTCTCTACGGGCTGGCACAAAGGGTGGTGGCTACTGAGTCTCTGTAAGCACACACTACTGGAAGCATTTGCACGCTATATTATAGTATTCCTTAAATAATGCATTATTTCAACCAATAAGAAATGTGGTTTCATGTTACCACATCTCCAGTTGAACATTGAACATAATTCCTCTGATACAGTTAAAGAACACACTCATCTGTTTAATCTAGTGATTTTGACATTAGGGCTTGTTTTATGTCATCGCTTGTGTGTCCTGGCAGCGTGCTGTAACTTGACAGTTGTGCTCATCAAAGCACTCCGTTTGATCAGGTTATAGAGGCTGCTTCTCGCTCACTGCCTCATGTCAAGATGGCAATAATGTCATTACACAGTTTTCCACACGCTGGCCAGCAAAGATTAGCCCTGCCTGCCATGTGTTGCTGTGTGTCAACACGCACGTACCCACACACGCACACATACTGCACAAAGAGTTATTTTAGAGCCCCTAAAATAATTTCTTTCTTTCTTTCTCTAATTTGATATGTTTTAAACTCTTGCAATCGGTCACTCAGTAACCAATCTATTTCTCTGCTCTTCTTCTCTGTGTTTTTTCTCCCTCTCTGTCTTACTCTGTTACATTCACACTACACAGCGGTGCCCTCATACGTAATTAGGTCAAGCTATCATCAGTGCTGACAGCACTCGGATCCTCAGAGGTCTGCACTGTACAACAACAGCTTCATAATGAAAGTCTGTAAACCAAAGGCTCTGACAACACTGTTGCCAAAACGCTGAATAGGATCACACTGTCTCACAAAAAGGTTTTCATGTTTTGGAAGCAGGCAACAAGCTCTAAAGAATAATGGAAGTAAAACGGCTAAAGTGCAGGTAAAGTTTAAAGGAAGTTCATAAATAGTGTGAGAAACGGCAACTAACATTGGTGTGTATTTTTAGCACTTCTTGCATCCTCAGCCTATCCCATTTCAAACATAATCTTAGGGAGAAAAAACATGTAAGTGAACATACCAGTGACTTGTGAGAAGAATCAAAGCTAAAAGCTCAGCAAACTGACCATCTGTTGTTCATCCTTCTTGCTGCTGGTCAGGTGTTGCATTTATACAAGCGTGATCAGATAACTGTGAACTGCAGTGTGTGCTTATTTTTTAATTATTTTTTTTTTTCCTCTCTCTCCTCTACGGCACATAATGTTGCTGAGGTAAACACAATCTGTTCCAGCTCACCTTAATCTGATTTTCATTTCTCTGTGAAAAAAAAAAAAAAAAAAAAAAAAACCCCAAATGTGTTCTGGATTCATTCATTGGATTCTGTGTGGTATTTACAAACACTTCCCAAAAAAAAGTTGAGATATTAATTTAAAACAGAATGTAATGCAATGTTTTACATATAGATTTAGTTAGAAGGTATAAATTTTGTGTGAACTAGTGTTAATTTATTAATGTTAAATGATGCTCTTCTGAGTATTTCAGAAAGGGCTCATCTGCTGGGATTTTCCCACACAAACATCTCTGGGGTTTACAGAGAGTGGTCTGAAAAGGAGAAAATAGCAGATGGGTTACAGCAGCAGAAGACCACACCGGGTGTCACTGCTGAAACATTTAGATGGTAGGGTCAGAATTTGGTACAAACAACATGAAAGCATGGCTACATCCTGCCTTGTATCAATGGTTCAGGTGTGTAAGAGTGTGGGAGATATTTTCTTTGCACACTTTTGGGTCCCTTAGTACCAACTCAGCATCGTTTAAATCCCACAGCCTATTTTGTTGAACATGTCCGTCTCTTTTTAAGGAAAGTGTTCCCTTCTTCTGATTCACAACGTTGTTGTGCAACCAACAAATCTGCAGCAACTTTGTGATGCTTTCATGTCAATATGGGCCAAAATCTCTGAGGAATGTTCCCAGCATCTTGTTGAACCTGTGCCATGAAGAATTAAGGCAGTTCTGAAGTTCTCTGCTTCCAGTAGGGAGCAGGTTAAAAGACTGTGTGCTCAAACAATATTTATTGGTTTATATCATTAGACTAGAATTAAACACGGGCATGTTTTGAGTTTATTCAGTAAGTGAGCTGTGCCTTTAATGCATGTCACTTCTGTGGCCTTAGAACTTTCGTTTTCCGATCTTTCTCCAAAACCCCCACACTGTGTATCAGCTAATAACAGGTTAGCTTTTGTTCCCAGTGAGGGGTGTCTGCAGGTCTAAGGATGACTCTTCAAAACCAAACAGGGTTCAAGGGACAGCACAAGACTGTGGAGGCCTCACACGGGGCTTATATCTTACTCTGATTAAGTCGTTTTCTCCTGTTTTATTCTCTAATCTTTATTGCTGACTCAAAACTGTTTAAAAGAGCTCTTTGGAGACTTGCTGTGCTTTAATAAATGACCCTTGTTAAAGTCAGGATTCAAGTCTGAACTTCAGCCCTCTTAAACATGCTCACTCAGTTTTTATTTCATGTACTGTAACACTTCAGAGCCATCGATCCTGCCCGAGTCAAGAGGTCTTTATTTAGTCAGTGCTGGATACAGAGTGGAAAGAGGGTATTAGTTATGTATGCATTGATTTTTTTTTTTCTTCTTTTTCCTCTCCTGTATTTCTCACTCTGCCTCCTTTTAGTCTGAGTGTTTTTCAAAGATAATTAAAATCCATTCCTTGTAAAAGAATAATAATAATAATAAATAAAAAATAGAACTGCTGCTTGATTTGTCGAGCATAAATACTTTACCTTGAGGGGTGAGACTGAAAGATTTAGAAGTCAGAGGTTTTTCCAACAAAATTACCACTGATCCAATCTTTGAAGTGGCGAGAATCCTCAAATCTGATCATTTTATTATTCATTTCATCAAAATGTGATCAGCAAGAAGAGAAATGAGATTGCTTGAACAGCACGGAATGCATTAGAAATTCACAGAATATGCCCACAGGGTTTAAGTTTGTATGACTAACATCAAACTGTACAGTTAAACAGTCTTAATCTCCCGACTTGCTCAAATTAACAGATCAGAAGAATCTGGGGAGTTGAAAAAACAAAAAAGAGAGGTTGTTCTTTTAGGGTTGTTTTACTGATCGAGTATTCAGTTCACATGTTCCAGAATAATGATAAAGATATAAAGTGATGTTTTGTAAAGAACCCGATCTGCTCTCTCTAATCGGCAGTTACTCCAATTTAGCCCATGAAATCAAAATTCAATAGTGATATGAGCTTTTGTAAATAGATCTGTCATTCTTAAATAATGCAAAAATAACACACTGTAATTGCCTTTTCTTGTGTGCCACAAACAGAGTGATTCAGAACATGTATTATGCCCAGAATTTAAATGCTGTTTCTCTTTGGTTTCTCAGTGTGTTTCTGGCAGAGCAGTTTGAGTCCTTGCAGTCCCACTTGGACACAATGATGCCTGCAGCCAAGAAGCCTTTCCTACAACAGTTTTATTCCCAGGTATCGTTTGCTTTATACAGTTATACCTTCTCTCAGGGCACACGCCTCAGTTATTACAGTAACTAATCATGTCATCACTGTCAGCTACAGCTGTTGGGTCATAGCGAACATCATCTGCAGCTGTAGAAAATGCTTTGTCATTTATTTTAACCTCTTGGAAGACTGAGATTTGATAGGACTGCTTTTATTATTTGTCATTGATTCATGTGTCAGATGCGCTATATTTTCAAAAGTATTCACTCACCCATCAAAATCATTGAATTCAGGTATTCCAATCACTTCCATGGCCACAGGTGTATCAAACCAAGCACCTAGGCATGCAGACTGCTTCCACAAACATTTGCGAATGAATGGGTTGCTCTCAGGAGCTCAGTGAGTTCCAGTGTGGTACTGTGATAGGATGCCACCTGTGCAACCAGTCCAGTCATGAAGGTTCCTCGCTACCAAATGTGCCACAGTCAACCATTAGTGGTATTGTAACCAAGTGGAAGCGATTGGGAACAACAGCAACTCAGCCAAAAAGTGGTAGGCTATGTAAAATCACAAAGTGGGGTCAGCAGAGGTGCAGAGGTCACCAACTTTCTGCAGAGTCAATCGCTACAGACCTTCAAACTTCATGCAGCCTTCAGATTAGCTCAAGAACAGTCCATAGAGAGCTTCATGGAATGGGTTTCCATGGCTGAGCTGCTGCATCCAAGCCTTACATCACCAAGCACAATGCAAAGCAACAGATGCAGTGGTGTAAAGCACGCCGCCACTGGACTCTAGAGCAGTGGAGACGTGTTCTCCGAAGTGATGAATCATGCTTCTCCGTTTGGAAATCTTATGGACGAGTCTGGGTTTAGCGGCTGCCAGGAGAACAGTACTTGTGTGACTGCATTGTGCCAAGAGTAAAGTTTGGTGGAGGGGGGATTTTGGTGCAGGGCTGTTTTTCAGGAGTTGGGCTTGGCCTCTTAATTCCAGTGAAAGGAACTCTTAATGCTTCAGCATACCAAAATATTTTGGACAATCTCATGCTCCCAACTTTGTGAGAACAGTTTGGGGATGGCCCCTTCCTGTTCTAACACGACTGCGCACCAGTGCACAAAGCAAGATCCATAAGGACTTTGGTGTTTAGTGTGGAAGAACTTGACTGGCCTGCGCAGAGTCCTGACCTCAGCCTGATGGAACACCTTTGGGGTGAATTAAAGCGGAGACTGTGAGCCAGGCCTTTTTATCCAGCATCAGTGTCTGATCTCACAAATGCAGTTCTGGAAGAATGGTCAAAAATTCCCATAAACACATTCCTAAACCTTGTGGAAAGCCTTCCCAGAAGAGTTGAAGCTGTTATAGCTGCAAAGGTTCGGCCCACATCATATTAAATCCTATGGATGAAGAATGGGATATCACTCAAGTGCATATGTGTGTGGAGGCAGACAAGTGAATACTTTTGGCAATATAGGGAATAACTAGATGACATGTAGATTGTTTTTCCAAGCTTGCACTTAAATACAAAATTTTAAATTATTTATTTTTTTAATTCTTTTAGTTTTCGCTTATACAGCAATTAAGGCATAATGTAAAATGTGTGACTGTTACTGATGTGCTCCCCTTCCACCTCCATTCACTCGCTTAATTGTAATTGTGCCCTTTTGTTTTCTTTAAAAACAAATGAGCACAGCCCAGTGTTCAGTCCTGTTGTCAGTCTATAAAAATGAAAATAGTCTGTCACTTAAACCCACGCAGACGACTTTCCATTTTTCTTTGTCCACTTGACATTTGAGTTATTCAGATATAGACGGGTGTGTTTTGCCCAAACGTCAAATGAATGTCATGTCCTGATTTCACTGGTTGGAAACTTAAATCTATGACATTGTTCTTCCTGCAGAATACCTGGATTTTCTATATCTTGAATATAACGACTTGCTTACCCACATATATTTATCCTTCCTTCCTGCACTCAGACGGTGTCTACAGCCAGTGAACTGCGGAAGCCAATTTACTGGATCGTGGCAGCCAAGGCCATCGACTATGAACAAATGTTGCTCATGATGGCCGGAGTTAAGTGGGACATTAGGGAGATAATGTCACAGCACAATGTATATGTGGATGTCTTGTTAAAGGTAACTGAATAAGAAATGTGAATGTTGGATGTTACTGTAGTTTATTTTTGGCCTATTGTTGGAAAAAAAAAAAACAAGCTCTAACGATGTTACGGTGAACATGTTAACAAGCATATACAATGTTGCACAGGTCAAGTGCATGGGGTCATTCCATCTCAATTCATCAAATAAAAAAAAAAAAAACTAACAAAAAACAAAACTTCCCATCTGACCATCTCAGATTTGCCTGCAGAAATTCCAGTTCTTCAAAACAGTCTAAATCAGGTGAATGGTTTCACACATATTAAAGCTAAAATTAAAAAAAAAAAAGTGTTTTCATCCAACTTCAGTGTGATATTTCCCAGGTGTGACACCGTGCACCAAAACCAAATCTGCTTTTTTTTCTTTTGTTTTTAGAAAGAGCATGTTTCTGTTAAAATTGTGGTGTGGTAAATATGTGGTGGTCTTTTTTTTAAATTTTTTTATGTGAACTTTTGCTGTTTAGAAGTGGAAATTTTTCAGGTAGATCTGAGACGGGCAGGTGGGAGACATTTAATGAACATGGAATATTTAAGTCTGACATTTACTCTTTAACCAGCTAGTTACTAGCATTGTCGCTAACTGCAGCATTTCTCAGAGATTTTTCGCTGAAATCGACTTCCTGCTGCTGCTGCAGTTATGACGACGGGTGGAAGCGGCGAAAAACCAAAGCAGTGAGGGGGCTGCACTGAAAACCAAAACAATGAGCTGAAAGTAAAGTGCTCTGTAAAGTTACCTGCTGCCATGTCACTGAACTTTGGCGCCTGTGTGGCGTCAGCCTGTATGCAGCTGCTTTTCTTTTCTGCCAGGACAAACCAATACATTACATTTTACAAGCAGTTCTAACTGCTTTGTATGCAGTATTTAGTCATTGTGTTGATTCTTAAGATACTGATCAGCCTCTGTTAAAAAACAAGGCTTGTATTTTATAGAAAAGAACAGTTCACAAAGATCGCAGTGTTTATTACTTTTCCCAAACAGATACTGTGTCCTCTCAGTGTCATGCAGTATCCACAGTACACAAAGCAGCTGTATTAAATTTGCTTTTATCTAGCGGGCATTTTTTCTCCACATGATTTCTTTGTTGTACTCATAAAGTATAAGTTGGGTTTTCCTTCTTCCATCAGTACACTAAGTATTAGCCCGTATTCTTTGAAAGTCTAAAACTGTGAAGGTCATCTTTCCCCTTCTTGACTCGAAGTTAATTTAGGGACCTTTAATATCAATTATTTGAGATGGGGTGAATAATTTATTATATGGGTGAGCTGTTAAGAGCCAAATGCAGATCTCTCCTCAAGTTTCCAGCTTTGTTAAAGAAATCTGAGCTCACCAGTCCCAGAAGTATTTTTGGAATTAGAAAGTTTCTCCTAAATGTGTCTTTACACATGCTGACTGCTTATTCTTTATAAACTTTGCATGGCAGGGAAAGGACACAGATTTTTCCTGCTTCTGAGGCTAAGACAAAAAAAGGCGGGAGGGGATCGCTGTGGTGTGAAATCATTAACAGACCAGCATCAAGCCAAGGCAAAACCCTCATACATACTGTAGTACAGCAAACAGCCAATCAGGCTGGTTGTTAACCTACAGTGACTCACACAGGTATCGTTGAACTAGATAAGTAGAGTCGTTCAGACACAGTTCAAGTTTTTTAGTTATGAAAGAAGAACTCTGTCTCACCCTTTTCATATTCACAAATGTCCCACTGATCCTTTTCTGGCAGTAGCTGTTCTGCATGTAAGCTTAACTAATTTAGCTTATAAGCTTGCATTGCCTGAGGAGAAATCACTCAGCGGCCTTGGTTTAAATGCCTCACTGAGATGGACAGACATCGTTTATTCATGTACTTTTCCATCAGGTGCTAATAGCCTCTCCCATCATCTTGTCAGACGGTCATAATGCATATGGGTTGTGTTATGTAATTGAAACAAGTGTGCTCTTGTACTGTGCACACACAGGAATATTTTATTCATGAATTCAGGTTGATCCCTGCATTCAACAATGGCACTTATTTGCATATAAAGTGGCGAAGACATGCCGAAGCGTCAGAATGACATCATTGACAAAATGCTTAAGTCAGAAGCTATTGTGAGGCTGTGAATGAATAACATTTCATTTCTGTGTGTAAAATTAATGGGACCATGCCTTCAAGTTCAGGTTAATTATTTATTTATTTTTTTTAGTCTGATGCAATTTAAAGTTGTCAGACATGCATATACATTTCATACACATGCTTATATAAAAATAGCAATTCTTCAGCTGCATTTATGTATTTGGATACTGCAGTCTGTTTTTGAGAAGCAATAGCATACAATGAATCAGAAATGCATTTTAGATGCTGATCTGCATAACTGGAATGCCCATCTGTGTGAGTTTTTATGGCTACAGACAAGAAGCATCAGAACATGGCACTCACAGCCATGGCGTGATGACTGTTAACATGCGGTTAGAGTTTGCATTCATCTTGGGATGCTGTCAAACCTGAGTGTAGTATTCACTGGCGCACAACTGATTTGTTTTTACTCATGATTTGTGGCTTGACAGCTCCATGTATGCAGCCCCCACAATCTTCACTACTGTTTGTCAGGATGCTTTGCTTCCATCGGTCCAGACGGCAGAATTATTAACTTAGCTCTGTTAAAGTAGAGTTGCAGCAAAGAAACCCACACATCCTGGTGCCTACTTACACTGGTGAAAAACTAATAATTTAGCCTTAATGAATGTGTGTTATTTATGTCACTGTTTAAGGTGTATCATTTAAACTGACTTACAGGAGAACGCGAACTCTGTTCCTTCCTCATAGTTTATAATCAGGTTTTTCAGGTGACTCCATGAAGGAAGGTGTAAGACAGAATCAGAGGAAATCCCTGCAGAGTTGCTCATCAAGACTTTTATTTTGTTTGTGTCTTCCAGTTGGAAACCAGCAGGGTCATCCAATCACAATTCATCAAATTAAAACAAACTAGAGCATGACAGAATTATGCGAAATTTCAGGTGCTTTAAGGGACAAAGCTAGTGGTGTTTTGAGATGTTTTTTCTAGTATCATTGTGTTAAGGGGCCATTTCAGAATTCCATTATCTGGAAAACTACTTATGCTTGGTACTTGAAATTTTTTGGTATTATGGCTCGATGAATATGGGTTCTCGAGAGTGTAGCAGCTCAAGTTAACATAGAACGATGGATGCTTGAAGTCCCGAAATTATTTGTCTGCCTGATCTCTGACAGCAGATTTGGAGGCCTGTAGAAACCAAAATTTTCCACGTAGGGGGGGCTGAGATTTTGTATACATATTCTTTAAAACATATACATATTTTTTTGTATACATATTCTTTAAAACAGTTTAAATCAGGTTGATGGTTTAACATATTTTTTAGAAGGAACACGTTTCTGTTAAATCTGTGATGCTCAGGTGGGAGGCATTTGATGGACTGACATGGAATCTGATCTGATCATCTGATAATGTAATGTCCCTCAGTAGCATGTGTCCTGTTTAAAAAAAAATGTAGCTGTAGTAAATAAAATGCCAGGTTTTTTTAACCCATATATTCTTTATATTTAATGTTTATGTTATTATGAAAGTAATGTTTTATCAGTGACATACTTTTTCTTCTTTTGTAAAAGCCCACTGATTTTTCTGCTGCATTGTATTGTACTCAAGGGAATGTTTCCACCTTTGCTTTCTCCCCCCACATCATCAGGAGTTTGAGCAATTCAACAAGCGGCTGGGTGAAGTTTCCAGACATGTGCGCATCCCCCTGCCTGTGTCCAACGTCCTGTGGGAGCACTGCATCCGTTTGGCCAACAGGACTCTTGTTGAGGGGTAAGAAAGTTAAAACACGGCTCTTCAGCAACAAGTACAGTACGTGCAGGGCGTGAAGTTGCTGCCAAAGCTTTTTCTTCGTCACTTACTGTGAATTATTCTTAAACCTTAAATACAAAAGCACATTCTCTTTTTGTGCATATTTCCCCGTCTTACCATCTGTATGGAGCACTGACTCAAAGCCATGCACTGCAGTCTGTCTGTGAGTCATATCCTGCTTTATGGAAAGGCTGTTCTCTATTATCACATCTAATCACAGTAAAAGTACCCTGTAACAGTGGCAGCGAGGGTTGAGGCAAGTCTGTCACTCAGTTTCTCTACTTTACTTTTTATTCACTCCAGCAAAAAGCACTACAGACTGTTTGCCCTTGGCAGCAACCATCTCCTTATAGCTATAGAAACAAGTCACATCCCAGTTTGAGCTGGGCTGCCATCTGCAGAAGACTTTCACTGTCTCTCTACCCAAATATCTTGTGTGAAAACGAAGCCTTTTTTTTTTTTTTTTTTTGTAGAATATTATTACTACAAAAGAATTATTATTACTTTTTACTGGCTTTAATCATAATATACATTTTTGTTTGTCAGTTATTTAGAAATATTAGGAAAATGCACAGATTTCTGTCAAAAAAGGTAACAATCAATACTTGAACTTTAAATGGGCCAGTTGTGCTTGTGTAGCAGATTTCCCAAATCCCCACAATGCCCTTCCTAAGCCAGCAAAAATCCTGGTATTAAAGATTTATTTAGGACATCTTTGTGAATGCAAGGCAATGGAATTAATGCTGGATGATTGTGCACTGCCAGGAGGAATGAAATGTAAAATAAAATGCTCGAGATTGCTCAATCTTCACGTTAGATTTATGAATTATTTATGACAGTAGTGTAGCCAGGCTAAGTACAGGGCAGTTTTACTTTTAAAACACTGACTTTAGAAAAGCATTCACACCCAAATTTTTCTCAGTGTCAGGTCACATGTCTAATTTAGAAATGCCAATTTTCCAAACCCATGCATGTGTTTGGGCCCAGAGCATCTGGAGAGAGGATGTAAACTCCACACAGAAGGGCCCCAGGTGGCCAGTGGATTCAAACACAAGACTTTCTTGCTGTGAGGCAGCAGTGCTGAACCACTGCAGCTATCCGCCTTCTCAAAAATGTCTTTGCCAGAACAAAAGGACACTCACTGTTTAAATTCAAAACAATACAAAAACCTTTCTGCCAAGTCCAAAAAAATCTGATCCACATCCCCGACAAACCTCAAAATAGAGACACTGAGTGAAAGAAGAAAAATTTCAAACATTTCCTGTTTGTCCTTCCATATCCATAATGTACCATTCTTTCTAGTGGTAGGTTTGGCATCGTCTGTCTTACATAGTGCATAACGTTTAGTGATCGAGCTTCTTTTCCCAAAATCTTTTCTGACTTAAAAACCGAGGTTCATCAATCTGCTTATTTTTTTTTTATTACAACTTTGTTCTTCTGGATAGAAACCAAGTCTAAACAGCTTTGGGTCTGGTGGAATTTCTTTTGAAAATATCTTTCATGTCACACTGACCTCTTCCCAGAGTATTTTAATCTGTAACAGTTTTTCTTCAATGCTTTTAGCAGCCTTTTCTACTTAAAACTGATCTTTTGACTCTGAAGTTACAGTCATCAATAGTGCCACTCAGTTTGTGTTATGACCTGAGATATTGCCTAAATGATTTGAGGCTCACACTTCTCAAGAGAATTAGTCTGTCTTTATTTATTTCGTTCTGTGTTTGCTCCCCAGTTTAAACATCTGCACGTCATAAATTTAAAAAAGAAAATTCTTTCCAAAGCATGTTGTCAAAGCGCCGGGAAGAGCAGAGAAAATTACCTACCATACACAAAACTGTGTTGTCTGGTTCCTTTGGAGGGATCCCCTGAGAAAACCACTCTAAAATCCTGCCAACGTCTCTCCTCATGTTGGCAGTCGCATCTCTGCAGCCTCACCAAATGCCCATCAGGGGATTACCTGACACAGGCCACTCACACAAACTGCAGAATGCTCTTGACACATCTCTTGTAATGCGGTTTACCACTTTCGCCCTTGCAAGAGAGAGATATGGGTTGTGATAGGTGACAGATTGTCAGTGTTTTTCTTTTGGTTTTTTCTCAGCACCTCCGTCTCCATTGCCTCTTTACACAGAGGCGTGCATGGAGCGTATGTGTGAAGTATGTTTTTAGATCAATGGTGTGATAAATCCCTCTGATTGGACAGATTGGATGCACAGCAGCACGGAGTCACACCGGCTGAACGGTGATGAAGCGAGAAACAAACAGCTGACAATTATAGTGAAGTTACACACATTTTATTGGGTATATGAAAGGGCCCCGATTGACGTCAAAGTTATGCCGGGTTAAAAATCTAAAGCAGGTTATGCTGAACGTGTTGTAATGGAAGCCAGGGAAAATGGTTTGGGTTAAAAAAAACAAGTCCTTGCTAAGTGGTTTTGTTCTTTCCAAGTGTTTTAAAGACAAGGAGAGAACATTGACTATGAGGCACAGGTGGAACCCTTGGCCTCAACCACCGAGAAAAGGGAACATGTTTACTTACATTTACTGAGCGCTCTTCCTCTCATTGCGTAAGAGAACTTTTGAACCCTTTCCAATGAGCAAATGGCCCATTACCACTGTAATGCTTGGCAAATTTAAGCTGCTGTTGCTGACCGCCTGCCTGGTTCTCAGAGTACACTCTCTACACGCACACACACACACACATCTCCCAACCCTCTGGCACACCGAGATAGAGTGGTCATATTTATTTGTTTGTACTCCGACTGCCCCAGTCTGTTATTCAATTTCTCTGTCCAGCGCTTGTCCCCCCTCAGAGACTCGCAAAAAAAAACAAAAAAAAAAAACAGCTCTGTTAGCATTCTGAGCCGCAGCTCAAACACTCGCCACCAAACTCTGGCAGGCTTGACAAGAGAAAGTAAGAGAGAGAGAGAGAACGACAGCAGAGGTGATAAGAGAAAGATAGAGGAAAGGTGAGGGAGAAAATGGAAACGGGAGCGAGAAAAGCTGAAGTGTGAGACAGAGAGAGTTTGCAAAGAGCAGATGTGCCGCGTGGCGTGTTAATGTACTGGAGATGTCACCGTTGCTGACCTGCAGGTACGCAGCAGTCCTCACAGGTAAACACGTGAAACACAAACCGAAAGACGCGCACGCTGAAATACATGTGCACTCTGGCCCGCACACGTTTCACTGACACCACAGGTCGCGTGGAACATCGAACTTTTTTTAGAACTGCGCAGGCGCTTGTCCATGTTTTCTGGCAAAGTGATCTTACCTTCCTGTTCTTGGGTGTAACCAGTGGTTTGTACCCGCATCTCTGTATTTACGTTCACGTCTCTTGATTGTGGAGTTTGACATTGATACTCCTCCTTAAGATTTTTCTTGACTTTTCTAGATGACTTGAAGCAGTTTTTCTTAATGAACACAAGAATTTTCTAAAGCATTGCAGCAAAGCTTTCTGCTACGAATCCAGACAAGTCAGAGTAGAGTCATTCCTTAAGTTTAATTAACATCACATCATTTAAGTAAAAATGGGAAGGACATATATTTATATATATCTCACTGGACATTTTTAGTTTGCAAGCTACATTCTGCCTACATTGTGCACTCAGAGCACTTAAGAAATGCAGACTTTGCCTGACATTTGGTGATCTGTGCTGGGAGAGGTCTAAAGAAGTGCAATGCAGAATTTCTGAGCATGATAATATTCGGTTGGTGAATACGAGGGTAGAAAATGTAGGATGTTAAACATAACCCTTAGGTCACATGAATGCAAGCGACCACTTTCAGAATTTGCGTGTGCTTCAATTTTTTTTTGTGTGTGTTTTTTTTTTACCTCTACCTGAATACTCAGGGCAATGCTAATGTCCTTCTCCTTGTGCTCCTCTGTCCTCCGCCGTAGCTATGCTAATGTGAAGAAATGCAGCAACGAGGGCCGAGCCCTGATGCAGCTGGATTTTCAGCAGTTCCTAATGAAGCTGGAGAAGCTGACTGACCTGCGCCCCATCCCTGATAAGGAGTTTGTTGAAACCTATATCAAGGCCTATTACCTGACTGAGAATGATATGGAGCAGTTCATCAAGAATCACAGGGTGAGAAACAGGCTGGTGGACAAAGAGTTTATTGCAAGTTTTAGGCAAAGATGTGAACATTTTCATTTCTGTGAAAGTTCTGAGAAACTGACTCCTTGTGTTTCTTTGTAGGAGTACTCCATGAAGCAGCTAGCCAACTTGGTGAACGTTTGTCTTGGTTCACATATAAACAAAAAGGCTCGCCAGAAACTTCTGGCGGCCATTGATGACATTGACAGACCCAAGAGATAGAGCAATGCACCGATGGAAGCTCACACATACCGTTCAGCCCACAGAGGTGGACCCTCCAAGAGTGTAGCTCAGCATTGACTGTGTTCAGTTTCAAATTAAAAGCTTTTTTTTTTTTTTTTTTTTTAAAGCAAACTGTAAAGTAGTAGTAGAGCTGTTGTGCAGTAGCTCTGCTACTCCAAATGATCTAATTAACTCTTAATCTAGTCTTCATATGGTAAAAACATAAACTCTTGCTAGCTGAATGCACCTTTTGACTTGCTGATATACATAAATGCTAAGCTTCTGTTTACACCCAAGCATGCTGCAGGCATTCTATGCATATATGGACCAGAATGCATGCCGTCATGTTTTCTTACAACAAACATGCAGCTTGTGACTTTTTTCTGCAGCCACAACAGCTTACATCTATTTGTTGTTCCCGGGTTTGTTTGTCCAGATGATAAACTGCTACAAATACAGGCTCTCTCGGTGTGATGCGGTGTGTCCGTTTACTATGTGGCTGTTTGTGGCATTCTACCCTCTTCCATTAAAAAAAAGAAAAGAAAAAGAAAAAAAGCAGTGGAAATGTCTGAGTGGCTAAATCTGACTTTCTTAATGTGGTTATGCTTTGTGAAAAATACATCCCATGAGAAAATGTCAGTAGCCCTTTATTGTCTGAGTGTTCACACACACACAAGTCAGTGGTTTGGGGTTCCTGTTGACCTTAATCACTCACTATGACTTATTCCAGGCCATATGTTTGCTGTAGATTATTTCACTTCGGGGTATTTGCGGCGCCTGACTGGATTCTCCGCTTGTGCATTTTGTTAGTTTTGTTAATGAATTAGATAAATCTAATATAATGATGATTCTGAAAGTAGTATAAATTGCTGTAGTTAGCATTAATATGATTGGATTATATCTGCACCAGCTGCATTTGTTTGCCTGCCATCTGTCATATCTGAGTGGGGAATTATTTGTGAAGAGTTTGTGAAAGTGCTTATCCTGGACTTCAGTCTTTGGCCTTTTGCTGAGCAGTAGAATTTGGCTCATTTTTTTAAAAATCTAGATATGTGTGTAGCTTTTCTCCAAGGCTTCCGCCTTTAGTTATCTCCAATAGTTTAACCTGACCAGACCTGCAGAGTTGTTAACTGTTAAAAGTGTGGAGAGAAAAAAAAAAAAAGGTTTTTGATACACCTTCATATATATTTTGTGTGCAGCTATTACAAGAAGAATACTGTAAATGTGAATGTTTGAGCAATGTCTGTATTTATTTCTTGCTTTGTGTCTTATCTGGGTTTTTATATGATAACTGCTGGAAGTGTACTGTAATTTATCACCTCTCAGTATGTTGTGACTTATCACCTGAAGCAGAAACAAATATTTAAAACTGTCATTTTATGTTAAAGGTCAAGTTCACTATGTTAAATAAAAAAATAATAATAATAATCAGTGTTGGAATTGTAGGTTGAACCACAGTGATTCTAACAATAAACACACTAATAATCAATACCAGTTTGTGTGTTTTTCCTACTCATTTTATCCTTGTGGTGTCATGATCATAAGTCCCAACCTTTCCAATCTCTGTGCTGCAGCAGTTTTAGTAGATTAACTGTTGCTTTAATCAGAATATATGAGCGTTGCCTTTGAGCGGTGCCGCTGTCCATTCTAATGATGCTTTAGTCAGCCAGGAGCAGGACGCTGTCAGACTAATTAATGTGGTTTCCTGTGTGGTTACAAGCCCACAGCCTTCCATTTCAGGGGAGACTACTGATTAGGTTGAGCCGATCCACTTATAACAATGATGACTCATTGCTTCTTATTGTATTAGAGTTATAACTTTTCGCTTTGCCTGTCATCAGTTCATGGTGGGTTTGATATAAAAAACATCACTGTTCTAATAATAATGAAAGCTGGAGGCTGAAAGCACAGGCATTTACTCCTTAACAGAGCTAAATGCTGTGTGTGTGTGTGTGTGTGTGTGTGTGTGTGTGTGTGTGTGTGTGTGTGTGTGTGTGTGTGTGTGTGTGTGTGTGTGTGTGTGTGTGTCCTCCATATAAAAGACGAGCCCTTAAGCAGCATGCAAGTGAAGAAGGTGAACAATTAGCAACTCTTCATCAAGCTGGCAGTTTTCCACGCCTGAAAATGATTGCATGGTGATGTTTTCACAGGTTTGCCTCACCCCTACAAGAGATTTGAAAGGAAAAGAGCATGACGTAATTGAAGTGCAGACTTTCAGCTTCAGTTCGAGTTAGGAAAAGAAAATGTAATGAGTGTTGTGGAATTAAAATATTCTGCCTAAAGTCTGGAACACGTGGAAATCGTGAAACAGTAGGTTTCTTCTTTTGTGACGCTTTATTAGAGCTTCACTACAGCCAGCACCAGCTGTTCACAGATATTTCTGCCTTTTCATTTTGTCTTTGTTAAGTGAAATGTGTCTTAGTTGGATTAAGATTGTGTCAGTGACTCAACCATTACAGAATGTCTTCCACTTCCTGACCTTCAGAAACTCCCATGCTGTTGGTGCAATATGTTTTGGGTCATTGTCATATCTGTACAATAAAGCATCATTTTGGCTGAAAGATTATCCATGTACACCTCATCAAGCTGTGCATGCAATACACAACTTCCACAGTGTTTTACAGGTGATGCATGCATTTGGATTATCATTTTCATTTCAAATTTATGCCGGTGACACAGAGAAACTATGAAAACTCTGTCACTGTCTAAACATTTCCAGACCTAACTGTAAACTGTAGATCTCGCATAACCCAAACATGGAACAGGGAGAACGTAACATTATTTCTGGTGTAGCTGCTGCTATTAGCAACATGCAGGTTCTCCACAGGCATCAATCCCCCTTTACTGGTTTAAAATCAGACTGCTTCTGCAAACATTTGTGAAAGAATGGGTTGCTCTCAGGAGCTCAGTGAATGCCACTGGACTCTAGAGCAGAGGAGATGTGTTCTCTGGAGTTATGAATCACACTTCTCCATCTGGCAAACCATAGGATGAGGTTTGGTGGTTGCCACGAGAACTGTACTTGTCTGACTGCATTGTGCCAAGTGTAAAGTTTGGTGGAGGGGGGTGGGGGTGGTCTATGGTGTGGGGTTGTTTTTCAGGAGTTGGGCTCGGCCTCTTAGTTCCAGTGAAAGGAACTCTCAATGCTTCAGCATACCAAGACATTTTGGGCAATTTCATGCTCTCAACTTTGTGGGAACAGTTTGGGGATGGCCCCTTCCTGTTCCAACATGACTGCACACCAGTGCACAAAGCAAGGACCATAAAGACATGGATGAGTGAGTTTGGTGTGGAAGAACTTGACTGGCCTGCAGAACCCTCAACCCCATAGAACACCTTTGTGTTCACACTCCAGAACCTTGTGGAAAGCCTTCCCAGAAGAATTGAAGCTGTTATAGCTACAAAGGGTGGGCCGCCATCATCTTAAACTCTGTGGATTAAGAATGGGGTGTCACTGAAGTTCATGTGCATGTGAAAGCAGGTGAGTGAATACTTTTTCAGTATAGTGTATATTAAAAGGATTTAACACATAACATTACATAATATTATTGCTTTTTAAATCATAACCACCTGTGTTTACACAAAGCAACAATCACGATGTGGAACATCATCGAGGCACACGTGCAGAAATACTGACTGATTGATTTTTATCGATTAATGGCGAGGAACATTATAATGATTTTCAAAGGAAAGAAAAGAGGGAAGGAGAGACAGGGAGAATCAAGGTAGGGTGTAAAGAAGGAGATGAAGTTGGAAGAAATGAAGTAGAAGGTAGAGGGGTGATGGAGGAAAAGTGGAGAGAAGGTGAGATGAAGAAAAAGGAAATGGATTAAAGAATTAGGGGTGAGGGTGGAGAAGATGGGGGAAAAAAGTGGAGAGAGGGGGAAAGAAGAGAAAACTACTGTTCAGCCTGAGCTGAACCATTAGTCTCCTCAACCTTTGTGTCACTGGGACAATTTTTTCTTTTGGGAGCCACTCTGGATGCAGCTCTTGTTCTTGGCTTTCTTCTCCTGCTCTTCAGTTCTTTGACTTTGTTTCTCTGATGCTTCTTTGCTGCTTTTCTTGCCTTTTCAGCTGTTTGAGTGCTTTTTTACACTCACTCTCTCTCTCTGCTTGTCAGTTCAGCGTCTGCCATTTCTGATTTCATTTCCATCACTTCCATTCTTCACCTCTTCAAGTGCTTTCTGGACTTCCAACAATTCCCTCTTTGCATTTTAAAATTTTGAATTTAAAAGTTATTTATTAAAGAAAACATGCCTAAGTATCTCAGGCATGAAGAAGTAAAATAACACTCGATCCACACTTCATTCCCTGCATTATGGTGAACTTTTTCCACCAAACGTAGTTTATCGACCTGCAGATTTATAGCAGGGATAATTACTTTTAGCACAAAATATTCTGCGTGGGTGTGAACTGATAATTCAGAAGCAACTTTTCAATCTACACCCATGATTCACACGAGCAGCTCAACATTAGTAATTAGAGTAGTAATTACTCTAATAACTATAAATAAATATTCTTGGACCACATGTTAATTGAGAGTTTGTGTTTTTACATTTTTTGCCTCAGTGATATTTGGCCATCCAGGTTTCCCACCCTCTAACACTTTGATTCACCACCCTCTTCTGTTCCCACTGTCCTTGTGTGACACTTTAGGGTGCCCAACCGGATCATCGCATGATGCCACGACCCATTTACCCTTTCCGATAAAAGACCACGTTCCCCTTTCCTCCTGAGTGTCCGCCCCTCTGCCAAATTCTATGAGCCAGCCTTGTAGAAATCAATATCACTGACCTACATGGCCTCTACTCCCTCACTGTCTGCCGATATGCATTCGTACAGACTTCATTCATGTCTGTTCATACATATTTAACTGAGAACAATTGCTGGCAGAGCCTATTAGTATTGCTTACTTGTGTGGTGATTGATAAGATGAGATGTGACAGTGAGGGGGGGCTTGTGCTTGTGCATAAAAGAGAAGGCTGTAGCTGGACTGGGACAGTATATAGATCAAATGTTACACAGAAAGTCTACTTTTTTTTTTTATCAACAGTCATCATCTATGAAAAAAAATATCTGTTTACTCAGGCATGGGTAAGTCTTTGATAATCAAAGTTCTTTGAAAGCTTAAGCTTTGGAACGCTGATTAAACAAAATCTACTCAACTCCAGTAAAACTTAAATAATATCCAAAGTTTACTGGGCTGTGTTAAAATTACTTGTGTGTCTATTATAGAAAGAGTAATGAATTTTTGGAGGTGGGTGACAGGATGGTGGGCTCATGTGCAGGCGGGAGCTTATTTTAGATAAATGCTCCATTTGTCTCAAAGAAATAAGACAAATGCATTTTCTATAATATAATATTGCAGTCTAGTTACATCAGCACCAACCATGTTGGCTCAAAGGGCCCTCTGTTGTTGCCAGTGCACTTTTCAAGCCTTTAACATGTAAATAAATAGGAATAAAAGATAAGATAAAGCCTATGAAAACCCACTCTGAGGAAAGGGTGCCGCAACATGTCAGGTCACCTGTCACCTGTCTGACAGAGAGAACAGGAAGAGAGTGAGAGTTCATCTTGAGCGGGTACAAAACAATTTGGGTTTTTCATACAAGCTAGAAAGCCAAGCACACACGTGAAGACTTTTTAATCTCGGTGTCTCAGTCTGCAAGAGCAGAAAATCGAAAATTGTAACTAGGGAGCTGTGCTGGGTTTAGACAAACCCCTTTGCTTTTTCACGATGGCAGTGCTCAGAGAGCTTTTCATTAATGCCATCTTATTGATTTAACCCGATCGCTAAATGAACCTTGGGGGAATTATTTCCCTAAGAAATAAAAAATAAAAAGAGTTAAGAAATGTTTACTGTATTTGTTTCATTTGTTGCAAATGAAAATTTGTTCACCTTGATGTTGAAAATAAACAAAACCCGACGCCACCAGAATGAAATTACACAGAGCCTGGGCTGCATAAAAAGATCAATTAATATTTCAGAAACACCATAAACACAGATTTTGTGGTATTTAATATATTACCAAAACCAGTACTTTCTCATCACTTTGACTGACATTACTGACTAAAGGAGTTAAATGGAAGTCAGTCTCAGCCGCATAAAATTTCACGAGGATCCACTGAGGATCTTTCTCCACCAGTTGCTGCTAATTTGTTGCTTGACTAACCGCGTCTGTGTGGCAACCGTGTTTTGTGTGGTCGTGCACATAAACAGGGAAACCTCTCAAGAAGCATCAGGGCTCTTTTTTACAGAAGGCAGAACAGGGAAAGCAATCTGTTCTTCCACAAAGACCAAAAATTCAGCTTGAAGTGGAAGACGTACACGTCGTGGGACGTTCTGGAGGACACCTCCATCTACAGACTTGCACACACGCTTTTTTCAAC
This sequence comes from Archocentrus centrarchus, assembly GCF_007364275.1. Taxonomy (NCBI): domain Eukaryota; kingdom Metazoa; phylum Chordata; class Actinopteri; order Cichliformes; family Cichlidae; genus Archocentrus; species Archocentrus centrarchus. The sequence goes on from NC_044356.1 coordinate 21,132,237, forward strand.
TCTGAATAGATTTTCTGGTTTATTTAGAAATAGCACAGTCACTGTTCTCTACAGTCTTTCAACAATAGCTGCAGAATATTCACTTTTAATATTTTTTTTTTGTGTGTTGGGTTTCTTTAAAATTTTTAAAAACTGGACTACGGTGTACTTTAGAAACCTAAAAAAAAAAAAAAAACATTCAAAAGCCTTTTTTTTTCTCAGCAACGATGTGATTCTCATGAAAAAAAAAAAGATGAGATTAGTTTGCTTGCAGCAGGAATTAGTTTCTGTTTCATAATCTTAGCCCCAGCCAAATGGCCTCTAATGCTATCTGTGCAGTGCCAGTTAATGACGTTTTCTTTCAGAGGGCATTGAAAATTAACATATCTTAATGGTCACTGCTTTCAGTGTTTAAGCACTGAAAAGGACGATTTTACCTCGCCAAAGAGTCATCCTCAGAAATAAATGGGTCGGTCTACATTACACAATTACCCACTGCTTCATATCGCATTAGTGCTTTTCCTTTGATGCATATAATATGTTTAGGATCATACTGCTCTCTTCCTAATTTTAGAGCAGGCCAATGCTATGTTGATATTTGTTTGTTTTGGTTTTTGATAATCCAACTTTTTACCTTGAGCAGTGGCTTTTTGAGCCTCTCACCACACACGCTACTAAAGTCTTCAGACAGCAATGAAAATGTGCAGGCTAAACAGTTGCACAGCACATTTAACACAGATGCCCAATAAAAATCTGCCGCTCGTAGCCCTGTGATGTTCCCCACCTATCACAGGGCAGCTGCCATATCCTCCATGAACTGGATAAGCAGAAGAAGATACAGAATGGATGGATGATGACCACTGAGAGCGAGAGGGCTTGTCTCATTATTTATTTATTTTTATGAGTACATCAGTTTTCCAAGAGGTTCAAACCCAGAACACTCTTACTGGGAGGTCTGAGTGCTAACCACTGCACCACCATGCCACCCCCAGAAATTATAATTAGGGGACTGATGTCTGTACCAGGGCAGCATGTTGGCGCAGTGGTTAGCACTGTTGCCTCACAGCAAGAAGGTCCAAGGTTTAAAAGCACGGGTCTTTCTGCGTGCAGTTTGCATGTTCTCCTCATGTTCTCATGCGTGGGTTTTTTTTTTTTTTTTGAGTACCGTATTTTCCGGAGTATAAGTCGCACTTTTTTTCATAGTTTGGCTGGGGGTGCGACCTATACTCCGGAGCGACGTATATGTGACATTTATAACACATGAACCAAAATACTCCAGCCACTTGACATCTCCGTGAACTGCAGCTTTAAGGCAGTCTTGCGTAACCTGTGGGCGCAGTGGATGATGGATGGAGAGCACAGCTTAACGGCAACTGGGAGAATGCGCCACCCAACTTTCCTGGAAGTCATTGGATGGATCAAGAAAACATGGGCTTCAGTGACAAACCATCCTGTTGGGATTCAGAAAGGCTGGAATAATTGGAACTGCAGCTGACGACGAGTCTGACTAACGCGACACAGAAGAGGAAGCGGCGCTTCGTCTACGGAGTGTACGGAATTGTTTAGAAGTGACACCGAGGATGAAGAATTCAATGGATTGATGGTTTGGTTAACTTGTTAGTATGTTCTTTATGCTATGGTTATCTGAATAACTTAATGTTACGTTAACATACCGAACACGTGTTCGTTGTGCGTCATGTAGCTGAATGTGTTACGTTAGCATAACGTAGGCGTAACCGTGTTCGTCCTGTTCTTTAATCCATTATTATTTTAAATTGCCGTTCAAGATGGAATTTCTGCTCTGGGTCTCGGATTCTATCAACCCCCCCGCCCCCCCCAAAAAAGTGCGACTTATAGTCCAGTGCGACCTATATATGTTTTTTTCTTCTTTATTATGCATTTTTTGGCTGGTGCGACCTATACTCCGGAGCGACGTATAGACGTATAATACGGTACTCTGGTTTCCTCCCACAGTCACAGCAAGTCAAAGCAATCCAAGTTATAGTTGTTGACATATTTCAGTCTTGGGCCAAAGGCATGACAACCTTTGAGTCGTCACACTCACTGACTACATACAGCTGGAACAAATGTCAGAATCACAGCACCTGTTTGTTTGCTTATCAGAGGTGGAGGTAAATATGCTGGAATCAACCTCATGGCACGCTCTGCTTATATAATGCTTTCAGTTGCTTTGCACCGGTGACACTGTGTCCTTGCTGTCCCTGCTTCTCTACCTGATGGCCTTCCAGTTCAAGAAACCACCATATCGGTGCCTTGAGGCTGGTTTACACAACACAGAATAGTCACTTGATTTTAAAATTATTGCACTGATTCATTTCTATCATCCTAATAAGTGAGCTATGAATGAAGTCCGTGGAAATACAGTAGAGGAGTGTGACTCACTCAGACCGGCTATTTAAACCAGTCAACAAACAGTGACAACAAAAGCTCCTCCACATTAATTTCATGGGTCTCAGCCTCTCATATTGTCCCTTTTCACAGCACTTAGAATGGACCAACGACTTTTGTGTTGTTAGGTTGATAACAAAATAGAAGAGTCTCTGTGTTTTCATCAGCCACACTATCTCAAAAATCTAATCATGTTTGGAGTTTATTCATGGACTCACAATATGCAAATGTTTCTAATGAGTGTGCTCACATGTGCCATTGACTGAGAGTACAACAAGAGGGCTGGGATGTTTCTGAACTTCCTGTTTCTAGAAAAGATCACTTTATGTGCTTGCGTTGTAAGGATAATTTAATACATGAGGTAGGTCAATATTTAACAGCATTAATGATTTCAGGTTTGACCTTAACTTTGGAACAGACTCGTTAAATTGTATCTGCTGATTCCCAGCTCACAATTTAAAGATGCGGCAAAAGTTGGACCCACTAAACTTTAGTCACATTTTGTCCTCTGCTAGGACTACGCCATGTTACTAAAGGTCAGTGATAATGTAGCCAGTTGCAGCGTGTTTCTCCTGCTAATAGCAAACCCTTTTTAAAAGTAACAATATGATGCGAATGGATTGTGGGAGAAAAATCAAAGCAGGAAATTCGCCACAAAAATCTGCAGCTTGTTTGATCCTCTCCACTGTTGCCTGTGAAGGTGAAAGGACTTCCAAACAGTGACTCAGAAATGATTACAGGATTTTCATTTGCTCTGGATGGCAAAATAATGAAAGCAATACATCATACAAGGGAAAGCAGGCCTGCTTACGCTCTGTTTTCTGGGGAAAATGCATCTCACAGCCATCATTACCATAAAGTAGACCAATATTTCACACGTCAGTTTGTCCAAAGCTCCTTAGCATTAGTTCTAGTAATACAATATGTATACTGTGCCTTCCATTTCAATCACTGGGTTATCATAAGGACCAGCATGTTTCCCTTGGCCTTCCCCTGTTTCTCATTACTCAGAGGAGAGCTGGGGCTTACAGATCAGGGGGCTTAAAGAAGTCAGAGTGAAGGCGACGCTAAATGAAGATTTAACAGGACGTGAGCTAACCACAAACTGTGACAGCTTTTCTTCTACTGGCAATTAAACACAGTCTTAGCTCAGCTGTCTTCATGACGGTGTGTGTGGTTAAAGAGATTCAGAGGGAGGGAGATTAATGGTATATGTTTTATACAAGTGATATACAGTTTCTATGATAGTAGTAGTAGACAGCGCAATTTATGATGCAGTTTTATTACACAAATTGATGTCGCTCATCTGAACTTTTGCTTTGAAGTAAAACCAGACGTTGTGCAACTTTGTCCATAAAAAGCAGAAAAATAAATAAATCTACTTCAGTGTTGGCAACCCTGCGGGTGAATTTAATTTGGCGGGAAATATCAAAGTCACAGGGAGCCAAATCTGATGGATCCAGGTGTAAGTGACCATTTCGTGGGCGTAGCCAAAACTCCAGCCTTTTCTGTGCACTGTGAGTGCAATTTCAAATGACACTAAATGTGCATAGACAAGTGGTCAGAATGGGACAGCCAAAAACATAAAATAAATAAATAAAAAATAGGAGCTCTGCAAGTGATGTAGCACTTTTCAAGGAAATGACTCTGAAGGGGAGATCAGTATTTAATTGAGGATTTTCACAGAACTATAAAATCACTCACTGAACAAACAGGTTGAGTAAGGAAGCTTTATTTTAGTTAAAAAATGTTGTCATCGACCCCGCTTTACTTTGTTTTCTCTTTTAATATACATTAACAGCATCACACTTAAAGATACACACAGATCCTTTGAACATTCTCGGTGCGGTCTGTTGACATCCTGACAGATTTGGACACAAATGCAGGAATATGTAGCTTTGTGGCCCGCTGGGCTTCAATCATCCTCCCTTGTCACACTTAGTCCCTGATGCGCTTTGAAGAAAATGACCATCAGCCATCTTGATTGCTTTTTTCCATTAAAAAAAAAAAAAAAAGTGGCATTCCAGATTTGCCACGTTTGATCTTGCCACTGGTAATCCAGAGAGTTTAGGTGTGTACCGGGGGACTGAGGCTTATGGGCAGGCTGTAGGGTAAGCTCAGCTCTGACAGGTCTTTCAGGATGTCCCCCTGGATATGCAAGGATGAGAGAAACTACAGACAGAGCACTCATAGGCCTGCTTCTAATAAAACACCCCTTTCAATCCCACTTGGGCCCGAGACATCATTATGTACATATTCAAATGATCTCAGGGATTAACTTGAACTCACTAAGGAAATGCATTATGCATCCATCACATGCGCATACTTACATTTCCCTAAATTAAAATATTAACACTAAGAGGCAACCTACAGTAGCATTAGGGTTTACGATCAGGAGAAGAGCAACCATGCTTTCTTTCTGCTGTTGTTTCTTGCTGGTTTCATACTGTGCATGCTTTTATTGGCCGTTTTTATCAAAATGATCAGAATTGCTTTTTCGTATTATTTCACATGGTTTTACTTCCTACCTCAGCTGCCTCACCTTACCTATCGGCTAAATCAGCCGTGAATCAGGGCTTGGATCCCTGGGAGGATCAATGATACCTGAAACATAGATGAAGAGAGAAGATGAAGACGGGGAGAGAGGAGAAAAGACAGTGAAGAGTAATAGGGAAGAAGGAAGGAAATTAAAGGCGGTTACTGGGAAGCCATGGACAAGTTGTTTGTTTTTCAGCAAGCTTTTGGCAGCATGCCCAAAAACAAACAACATCCAGCAGTAAGAAATGAAAGGAGCGTGGGCGTGAGAACAACATGCTGAAAAGAAATGGAGGGAAAAAAAAAACTCTGCAGGAACTATTTAAGGACTGGTGACCGCTTACAGTTTTATAGACTGTTGTTGCTTTGAGGGCTTTTGTTTTTTAATATACAGTAAATCTATTTTACTTTATTTGAATTATTATTATTTTTCAAGAAAAAGGGTGACGTGCAGAGCGGTAGTAACTACAGGGGATAAAGCTGATAAGCCATACCATGAAGCTATGGGAAAGACTTGTTGAAGCTAGGGTTAAGGAAAGGTGACGATCAGTGAGCAACAGTGTGGCTTCATGCTGAAAAAGAGCGCTACAGATGAGATGTTTGCTTTGAGAGTGTTGATGGAGAAGTATAGAGAAGGTCAGAAGGAGCTGCACTGTACATCTAGAGAAAGCGCATGATTGGGTACCAAGAGAGGAACTGTGGTACTGCATGAGGAAGTCAGGAGTGACAAAGCAGTATATGAGGGTGGTGCAGGACATGTACTGTATAAGTACAGCGAAGATGTTAAGTTTTTCTTTGGGAGCGATCAGGATGGAAAAGATTGGAAGTGAATATATATACGGGACATTTCAGGTTGAGTGGTTAGGAGATAAAGTTAGAGAGGCAAGGCTGAGATGGTTTGGACATGTGCAGACAGAGGAGGGACAGTGGATATACTGGACAATGGATGATGAAGATGGAGCTGCCAGGCAGGAGGAAAAGAGGAAGACCACAAAGATGTAGTGAAGGAGGACATGCAGAGGGTTTCTGAGATGGAAGCAGATGATCTGCTATAGTGACCCTTAAAGGGAGCAGCTGGAAGAAGAAGAGGAGGAAGTTTTGGGAAATTTTATATATATGGTCTGTCCGTCTGTGTCAGGTATGTCAGCATTGACTATGTTAAGTTCGGCTGCATAACTAATGCTCAACCAGAAGGACAAGAACTGCATGCTGTCCGTAACAATAAAGAAGAAGTGATATATATATCCTCTTAGCTCGTCTCTACCCATGATATAAGAACCACTTTTTCTCTACTTTATCCCCCCCCTTAGGTAACTCCTCTCCCTCACACCTGCATTTACACAACCTGTTACACTATTTAACCATATCAAAAGAGAAGAATTTCATGAATGTAAGACATATCTGATCCTGCATAACTTCCTCTGAACAGAAGTGTCTGTTCTAATCCTCCAGGATGCTCTGGTCCGCCATCTCTGCCACTCATTTTTCTTGGCTGAGTGCGCTGTAGAGTGTAGTGAGTGTGCTTGGTGCTCACTCATCCGAGTCTCCCACCTCGACACACATCTTAGGATCTTTGGAGTGAGAAAGATTGGTGCTATCTCGGTGTGATTTAAGCTTGATCGCTGATGTGGAGTATATGTCGGTTAAGGTGCCACAGACAGGTTTGAATGACAGCAAACAAAACCTTATCATGAGTGGAGAGTGGCCGCCTGCTTCGTCCTTGGTGTGGTATATTACCCTGGAGGGGAGGGGGAGAGACACTTTTCACGTGTGTGACTTACAGCCTGAGTACATGAAGTACCAGCAAACAATTTATGTTGTAGTGATCTATTTGGGTGTAAAACATACATACAAATCCTATAAGGTGTATTTATTGACTGTGGGAAGAAGAGCATGTTCAAGCTTAAACTGGGGTGGTTGGCCTTTTTTAACCTCTTGGTAGTGCAAGAAAATGAATAAGTATAAAAATACAGAACCTAGAAAACCTTTTTTATTTTTGCTCATGCAAAAAGAGGCGATCTTCATTTAAATGAGTAGCCGCCAGTGTCCGGTTCTCCTTAATAAATCTGGGGTTTCATTGGAGTGGTGCGGTGCTGGAGTCATAGTGACCGGATACTTCCTGTCTCTCACATGTGGGCTTATTATGTGCAATATTAACAAAACATCACTTCTAGGACACCAGCTTGCGGTTTCATTTGACCAGCCTAGATCTGACTATGTTTTGGATTCATTAGCTTCTTCTTATGGCTGCTCGCTTTAGGGGTGGCCACAGTGGATCATCTGCCACCATCTCAGTATTATTTCAAACCTTCCTTAAATTCACACTGCAGGAATAGCAAAACAGAAATAAGTTAGCGCTGCCCCTGCTGTGCTGAGACCACTCATAAAATGCTCTGAGTACCGTGGAAAATCCAAAGCAGTGCCTGTGCATGAAAGAGGAACTTTGGCTGCTAACCCTGCATTTAACAAGGCCCTGTGGTCCCTTAACTTTAAGTGCTTTGGATCTTTGGCTGCATATTCACAAGGATTTTGTGTCAAAGAATTACAACACTGGTGTACATCCGTATTTCTGCACAGTAGATGTTGAAATTAGTGGCTCAGGGGTGGGAGATGTTGTAGACAACAGCCTTGTGATTTTTTTTTTCTTTTCTTTTTGCTGTACTCCTCTGTACAGCTTCAGCCTAATTGTTGCACCCTGTTGTATAACGTAGCTTCAGTCAGCCATATAGTGACAGAATTTAGATGACAACCTGGTCTGAGAGGCAAATGACCTTTTTGAAAGTGCTTAGCAGGAGGTGTGATTAAAGTTAAGAATGTCCTTCAGTTTGACTCTACATCAACATGTTCACAATCCTTGAAAAGCTCTCCTTATGGGCTCCCCCTGACATGTACGCTGAAGTTTGCACTGAACAGGCAGTCCACATCATTAGCACCTCAAGCATTTTCAGACCATTTGAGGGGAGAAAGAAACTCTCTGACTCTGAGCAATGTCAGCAAAGAATAAATTCATTTGTTTAACGCTGTGCCGCCGTGGTTGCTACAAAAGTAAAACGGGTAAAGAGTTGTTCCACCTCCTTGTGATGTAGAGAGTGGTGTTGTTTTTGTCTGGGTAATTTTTTTGACCGCGCACTGAGTCGCTCTGTTTTTGCTGTCGCTTCTTCTAAAGTAGGACTGAACCAGCGCAGAGAATAAAAAAACACAGCAGCGGAAATAAATTGTTGTTTGGTGGAAAACCTCTCCAGCGCCACAGCATGTACTCTATCGAGTGCCCTGATAATTAATAACTTGCCTCACAAATCTCATTAGTGCATAATGAGGGAACAAGTGCTATTAGAAAGACATAACGGAGACGGTTATCTTGTAAGACATATTGTAAGCCGTGGGCAGACTGACAGACTCCACCGTGCTTTTAGGACAAACATGATGCAAACAGAAGTCTTGTTTTTATGCTGTTTGATGCACTCGGGGGATGATATCAACTTCAAACACTGGCTTGTGGCTTTTGTGACTGAACAGATATTTGTTGGCTCTCTTCGGGGTTCCTTTTGAGACAGGATGACTCAGTTGTTTATGGAGGTCAGTGGCTGGATGGCAAAATGTGCAGCAGCTTTGATTCCTTCATTGCCGCTCTGCTCCCTCGAAGGTTAGAAAAAATATACTTTTTGCAGAAGCTGTGCAGCGCTCCTCATTTCTGCAGTTCTACAAACTGCAGCCACTACGATGCCTGAAGTTTCTCATTCCCCAGCAAATAAGATACTAAGAAAGATGTGGCAGTAAACGTTACACAAGTGGATCAGTAATTTGCTGCAGGGTATTACTTTCTTTACTTATGTTCTTAATATTGGAGGGTTTAATCAAGAGGGCCTAGATATTGTTGCACAGCATGCACTGTCTTCCAATAACACAACAAAGGAACTGAAGAACCAAAGCTCATTTAAGATTATAATTTTAAAGTGTTGCATTGTAATCATGAAGGAGGAGTTATTTAATCAGGTAATCTCGTCCCCTCTCTGCACAGACATCTGGGGGATGCTCACTTCCTGAAGAGGCAAACACCATCAAGTGGATATATAAAAGTCCAACAGTATCTTGACTGTTCTGGGCTTTTGGATATGAAATTGATTGGCCTTTAAAGTGTGCAACAGTGTTGTAAGTGAAACGATGGGCTCTGAAATGAGTGTAAAAGCAAATTTCTACGGCAAAATTATCCTGAAGATTCAGCAAGTGCTGGATTTTAGAATACCTAGATGCATCCAGTGCTGCTGAATCCAAACACGTTTTACAGCATCACGACGTACTGTCTGTCATGATCAAATGGAGGCGATGCAGTGTATTAGTCTTTAAGTGGGAAATACATTTGATGGTTTGATTTATTTTCTTTGGGGAAAGGGCACTGAATATGGTTGGGGTTCCTTTCCATTCACAATATGCTCAAAATACTCTGAGTCACATACTCAGGCATACACAGGTACTGCGCATGCATTCACAGATGGCATTCTGTATGAATATAATCACACATTCAGCAATAAACTGTACACATATGGGGATAAATGCTCATATCTTCACGAGATTTTCTATGCATATACAGTACTGTGCAAAGGTCCTGAGCCATCCCTCGTTTATTGATGTTTTGCTTCCCAGAAGCCAGACTTTCTTGCAATTCTTTTATTATTATTATTATTTTTGGTTGTTACACCACTTAACACTGACCTATTCAAGAACCAATTTTAAATTCTATCTTTAGAGACTTTGTTACTAGCAGCCTGTTACAAAAACATACCATTTGTTCCCATTTCTTTAGCTGAATCTACAAAAAAAAAAAAAGACAGTTTGAGAGGCATTTCTGCCCCAACAAGGTGATTTTCAAAGAGCTATGGGCCAACAAACTGTCATATCTCAGCATGGTGTGCCATGTGTCCTTAAAAAATTTAGAAACCTGGATAAGTGGAGGATGAAAGAAGTGTCAGGCCTAAAAATCTATCTACAGCAGATGGACAGTATCTGAAAGTCAGGTCCTTAACCCTGTAAAGCCTGAACCATGAAATAATTGCCGGGTGTACCCTGCCTCTCACCCTATGATAGCCAGGATAGGCTCCAGCCCCCCACCCTCCCACGACCCTGAAAAGGATAAAAGCATGGATGCGTTTTATTAATATAAATTTTTACTGTGCAATTTACTGAGTTTTTTCAGGGGGAAAAAATTTACACTGATGAAGTAGAGGTCTCAAAAACTCACAAAAACCCATGTATCAAATATGATTTAAAAAACAGATGCCTGCTAAATTAGTGCTGAAATATGAATACATTTTTCACACAAATACAGACACACATACACACACACACACACACACACACACACACTCAAACTAAATATACAGAATAACATGCAGCATTTATTGCAAAAACAATTTCTGTTAATTTGTGTACATAAGTTACCTATCATTTAGTTTTTATGAACATTCCTGTGCATGACCAAGGGGTTAACCACAGGAATATGTGGCTACATCTGTGGCCTCTAAGTTCTCAAGTTTGCTCATGTTTAGTAGCCATGAGCTTGGTTGGAGGGTTGGTGGTGCTGCAGGGTTGGGAGCGGCACTTTGCTCTGTGAAACCAGAAACAGAAATGTGAGTTTTAACAACTAGATAAATGAAATGGCTCTCTGAGTCTTTGTGTGTAACCCAACTGAATCAGAGTAAAAAAGGCATCTATCCTCAGTATCCTCACGCCTGCTGTTGTGTTGCTCAGCTGAATCTCTGGCCATGAGGGCTGAAAATACCCCAACCTCGGGTGAAAGAGTGGTTCAGTGCACAGTCAGTACACTTGAGTTGGAATGGGTGGACAGTAATGGGCACAGCGTGTGGGAAGGGAAGAAAAGTAAAAACCCTTGACAGCAGTGATCTCAGCAGTTATAGCTACATAACAGTTGTAGGTGACCTTGAAGCATATCTGAAGGATTTTCCAAAGCACTGCTGAAGATTTAGATGTGTCATTTCGTCTTTTAATACAGCTGAGAAAAAGGGTCCACATGATCACTTTTACTTATGATTTATGGGCACACACCACACATTTTGGGATTTGTCCAGTGTACTGTGAGATTGTCGCTGTCAGGGAATGAAAGGTCTGAAATAACCAGCTGCTGACATTTTTCTGAAAGGTTTCAGGTCAACCTTTTCTCCAGAGGAAAGCTTCTCAAAGCAGTTTGTTTGCATTTTTCCATTGCATGGTTCTAACAAGGGGTTTTAGAGAATTCAGGAGACTTAAAGCTTATTGTGTTTTCACAGTCAATACAGTGTGCATAAAGTTTCAGACTTTGCAGACTGTTATTATTTAACAACAGTTTATAGATGGGTTACTCTGCAGATGTTGTAATTGCTAATTTCTTTGCAACAATAAATATCGGCGAAACAAATTTGGCTGCGTGTCCAGTTCATATCTTGTCCCGCAGATGGATTCCCAGTTTCATGTTCTCGGACTGCAGCTGGTGAAGGTAGCCTCTATTCTGCTCTGCAGCCTTTGTGAGCTCAGCATAGCAGCATGGGAACAAGCGCTTCACCTGCTGCAGCTTAGAGTGGCCTTCCAGTTCACAGAGGATCTCCAGAGAAGAAGAAGGAGTACTGTTACCAACTGCAGTCTAAAGCCTTGATTCTACTCTGTTGGGGACACAGACAGAGACAGCTAGAGACACTGTGACAGAGCAGTCCACCAAATCCACCACCTGGGATGCATGTGCAGTATGTGAATTGTAATGTAAAGTCTCAATTGATGTTTCACCACAGTCACAGAAACCAGGCAGGTACGCAGACATCCACACAGATCCTCACGCTCACCATCTGATGACAAAATTTCCATCACTCAGACCCAAGTGGACTCGAGTGGACTCGAGGATGTGGAAAGTAGAATCAAGACCAAACGTGTAATCATACTTCTGTGTTCAATCTATGCCATAGGGACATCATAACCACATACTCTTCTGAAATCCTACAGTGTAACCTATGGCGTAACCTACCGTGCAGCTCCCTAGAAATGCAACTACATGTCACTGTCAACGCAGCCTGCACAAATATGAATGCTGGCAATGGAGTCGGCCACTTGCATAGGCTGTGTCATAGGTTCTACATAGAGTCACCAAAGTCTAAATCAAGCATAAGACTATAGAGCTGAAGTCTGACCACAGGATGAGAGACTCGGTCTACAGGAAGCTGAATGATAATGAGGGACACCTCAGTGATCTTTCCTGATGGGGAAACATGAAATGGGAGACTGAAAGCATACAGAAGCTTGTTGTTTAGCAGTCAGCATTTCAAATGTCCTCTCCTTCACGTCCAGCTTCTTGTAGACTCTCTTTAGCTAGGTGTTGTAAAAACGGATGATTAGATGTATTCTAGATACAGTGTATCGAGTATCACAGAGCTGCTGAATCTTGAAGCCTTCACTATTGTGAGCAACATATCATAATTACTTTAACATGTTGTGGAGTGTTAGCTGACATTCATCTTGTAGAGAAACCAGTGGATTTTTTTCCCGTCTCACACACACATCAGATGCTCGTATGCAATTCAAGCAAAACCTTTAAAATAAAACAGGGCTGTAAAGCGCTGCCAGCACTGCTGTGAGGAATCACAAGGCGAGCCATCACATGGAGTTAGACTTCCCTTGTTTTCCCTGCACACTCATTAAATAAATTTTCTCAACCCCCAAAATGTTCACGGGAGAAAGTGTTGGCAAGCAAGATGCTGCAAAATCACCACAAAATGTTGCAGGATTGCTGGAAAAAAGTTTGTGTTAGTGTGTGTGAAATGAGAGGCATGCTTTTTAATCATTAAATCATCAAACTCAGAAAATTGTCCACTTTCCAATTTTCAGCTTTCATCTTTTTACCTTTTGCAAACACGCCGCAGCTTGTTGTTTTTCTGATCGCTCAAGAAATAAAGAGCGACACTGCATGAGGTGTTATCTATTGTTGTGCTAAATGGGTGGAAGATTTTTTAAAAAATAACAGCAGTCATTTTGGCTTTTACAAAATGCATTTTTATCAGCTTTGAGATGATGCTAGTCCAAGCTGAGAAGAAGAAAGAGACAAACACAAGCAAAAAATAAATTGTGTGTGGGGGGGTTTAACAAAAATAGTAATCATAGAATTTCACAGTGCAAAAAATCTATTGTATGTACACAGTGTCTGCTTGTATTTACATGGCCATGAACAAACATACAAAATATATAGAATCTAGAATCCACAAGACTAATAATATGCCTTACAGTGTGCACAAGATCCAGGAAACAGCATCATAATAAAAATGAAGAGGAAGATGTTTTTCATACTAAAATAAATAATTTTTCTCTCATACTAAAACATTTGAATCAGTAAAACCTACTCTGCCATCATGATTGTCTCTCTCTGGTTCCTCCTAGTTCCTCACACATAGCTGGCACCATAAAAGTCACTGAAATATGAAACATATCCCCATGTCTTTTTTATGCGAAAGGGTGGGGGTGGGGGGGCGATAAGAAGACTTCCAGGTGAAGCTGTAAAAAAGAACTGAATGTATTCAGCATGTGTGTGGCGTGTGTTTTATGTAGCAAAGCTGCACCATTACAAGTAGTAAACAGTGGCATCCCTGACTTGAGTAATTTTATCAAAGTGATTTAATTTTGTGACCTGATTTATGACTGACTGACTGTGATTCGCTTGCAGCGGTGAGTGTTCAAATCTACTCAGATAATTCTCCTATATAGCTATGAAAATATGTCATTTTTCTATATGGTCTGTATTTGTATGGTTTCCTTCTTATTACCGGAAGCAAATGCTTACAGATTAATAACTATTAATAAGCCAATTATTACAACGTACAGGACAAACTTATTTTGTATGGATACATGTGTAAAATCTGTTGGGAGAGTCGTGTCACTGTGTGCATGGGAATTGTATATTTCGAGCTGTTTCTTATTCCAACCTGACAAAGTGCTGTCCGACAGCTATTCCAATTGACAATGACAAAAACTGAGCACACGTCTGACAGATAATAACACAGTTGCACCAAGTTCGCATAAGTGTAGCCCGAAAGTAAAAGTTTTATCTCATGTTGCCAATTTTGCTTTTAAAACATCTTAGAGTGAATTATTTCAGAATAATTAATAATGATTCCCTTTTCACAATTTGAACAAATCTCTAATGTATTCATTAATATAAAATTACCAAAGGCACCATGTATTGTGATTTTAACTTCTCCACCACTTGTGACACGCGACAATCATGGTGACAATATAGGGTCAAGTGAATAAGGTCCCAGTCACACAGGCCTAGAGGCTGTTCAGTGACCCTCTGGCAACCATCGGTTGCTAAAATGCGTATTCCCTGACTGGTTAGTCGGGTTAGCTGTAGTTGCTCTGGTCACCTGTAGTTGCAGGGAACACACTGACTTATCTGCTTTCACTCACCAGCTACTCTCCCAGCGATAGCAAAAGTATGAAACTTGCAACACAGCCTGGACATGGAGACTATTTACCTTCAAATTAAAAGTTGTGCCTTTTGAAACTTGTTGGCTGCAGTACTGACATTTATTCTAAAAACCAGCATTCTCTTTGTCAAGTTTAACTACACCGGCAAGTGTTCGTGGAAAAGACAGTGTCTCCCATGCAAACTGCAAGCAACTGCAACAATGTGACAGCCACCAAAGCAATCATAAGGAGGTTCTGTTGCAGCACCGATTTCACCAAGTGAAAGCCAGCAACCTCCAGCAACCACATGCCAATCAGCTGGAGAATACACATTTTTTTTGTGGCACGACTGGTGGTTGTATCACATCCAGTGTGGCAGACAACTCTTGAGCAATGTGGACATGACATCACACGAGAAACCTCTATCTGTTTGAGTTATATATTTTCTGAAAGGTACAGTACCCTGTACCCAAGTACTCTGTCTTTATTTTAAAAACCTGTTTGTAAATGTGTTTCCATTTTAAAAGATGTACATCTTCATTAGGAAAAAGTCAGCACGATGCTTTGTTGTGTTTCTGCTTTCTAAAAATACAAAAAATAGAGAGTATTACCAGCCTTATTATAGAAGATGCTACTTCTACTAGCCTTAGTCCAAGAATTCATTTCAACTTGGAGCTCTTTTCCATTTAAGGGGTCAAAAACAAATCACAGTAGCGTGAGCAGGCAGAAGATGTAATGGCCATTGGCTACATGCTCTAGAAATATAAATGTTTTGCTCTGGTGGAACTGAAATGTCTCTTATTGGACATACAGTTTAGAAAATTAGCAGATATGAAGGACCTTACACAGATAAATGCAAGACACACCATTTACTCAGGTTTCAACTAATGTCTTAACGTAGCCTAATAATTAAAAGGCAGCAGAGTAATGTGATTGTGTTTAGGAGCACTAATGGATGAGTTTAAATATCAGGTTTGTGCAAGACCGTGATAAAGATTGATGCCTTAAATGCATTTTCACATAAGTTTAGTGTATGCATACAGTTGATCTTAAGTGAGCCTTTCTCTTTTCATAGATAAAAGCCAGAGACAGATTTAGAGACATCATGAGCTAACAAAGGGCGGTTGAGAATAAATTAGAATCATTGGCAGAACTGACTGAGTCGTAACTCGCAACACAGTGGATCAACTCCTGCGGCTCTTCAGCTTCAAGAGAACGTTTTTATTTTTCTGAAGTATTTTGTTTGTGCATTTTTTGCTTCACAGCCCTGTGAGCTTGAGCGTCGGCACAAATACAGCAACTGCATGACAACAAAGCAGTCAGGAATGCAGCATCACAGGACATTTACTGAGCACGTACTAAGGAACCGGCAAGAACAAAACATTGATAGAAAGTAAAAAACAAAAAAAAGTCTTTTAAAACATTTAAACACTTTTTTTTTTCAAATTAAACATGGTGAGCATACATTATGTACACAATTCCAGAGCTTAGAGCACAGAGGGTCTTTTGAAAGTTGACCTCTTTCATGGCACATTTGATCAGGTCTGTGAGGTTTGTTGATGTTTGCGTGTGTGTTTGCGCGCGTGTCTTTTGCTTTATGGCACCACATCTGTGCTTAGCCGGACATAGTACGCCCCCATGGTTATGACCACCAAACAGTACCCTTTGGTATAGGTGAGGTTAGGAATGATTGGTTCTTCTACTTCGCTTTGCTAGTCATCATCACACCGTCACAGTCATTATTCATCTCTATATCACGTCAAGTCATAACTGGTACCATCGTCACTGTCGCATTCAGCACCATCAGAAAAAAAAGAAAACATTGCTACCCTCGCTGCCATCACAGTCACAGTTATTTCATTTCCACACAGTGCAAGCCTCCATCACTGCGAGCACACGCAGTTTAGCAGCTTTAGGAAGCAGACACATGTCAAAAGCAGCTCTCCTTACGTCACAAGTTCTCGACATCAGAGTTCTCCAAAAAAGCAGCTGCAACGTAAAGTAAAGTGTCGTTTGTAGCTAATCCATCTCAATGAGCTCTTTGTTTTCAGGCCTGTATTATCCTCCTGGGCTGAGCAAACCAGCGTTAGCCTCTGAGATTTAATCGCTGAGATATGGCAGGTGAACTGAATTCATTTTCTTCTTTTTTTAACTGTACATTTCCGTTGATTTGTCGCTCGTCCTCGGCTGTTTCCACTGCTACACATTCTATACTCGGCGTGATTCAAGCGTACGTGTCTCCTGATTTTAGCGCCACCAGTTCAGAGTCCTCTGTGTGGCGCCCGTTCAAGTGTTCAGTGTTACAGTCGTGATGGTACATAAAGGCGGGTACCTCAGTGATGGAGGTTGCTGTGTAGGACGTGGAGCGCATCGAGCAGTGGTCCTTTCGTCTCTGACCCCACTGGGTTTTATACTGCATCCACTGTCTCTTCACAGCTGCCTGCACCTGGATGTCACACAAGCACATAAAAATGATGGCTTAGCACCTTATACAGATGTATGTAGATATCTTTGGCCTTAATATTAATGTTATATCTGATTTAATTATTTGACCTTGGTCACTGCAAACTCTGGCTTTGTGTTTTGAGTTGGAGAAGCTTGTGACAAAACTGATCCAGCTGACAATGATCTTAACTGATGTGTGTTATTACTGCAGCATATGTGGACCACTCAAATTTCAATCACATTAGCAGATGGCAGCTATGAAACGTAAACAGAAAAGTCATTTTTTTCTTTTCTTTTTTTTTTTGAAATACAGCCAGGTTGTGCATGTGGCCAGATCATCTCATTAGAAAAGGAGATAAATACACTCACTTGCCACTTTATTAGGTATATGGGTACAGTGAACTCGTTATCATGTTCAAGAAACCAGTTTGAGATGATGTGAGGTGACGCAGTGTGTTATCCTGCTGGAAACAGCCATCAGGAAATGGGTACACTCCGGTCACAAAGGGATGGGCATGGCCAGCAACAATACTCAGGTAGGCTGTGGAGTTTTTAAGGAGGCCCAAGTGAGCCAAGAAAATATCCCCGACACCATTACACCACCATCAGTCTACACTGTTGATACAAAGCAGGATGGCTCCATGCCCTCTTGTCGTTCACACCAAATTCTGACTCTACCACCCAAATGTTGCAGCAGAAATAGAGACTCGTCAGACCAGGCAACGTTTTTCTTTCCTTCTTCTGTTGCCCAAGTTTTAGTAAACCCGTGTGAACTGTAGCGTCAGTTTCCTGTTCTTAGCTGACAAGCGTGACACCTACTGTGCTCTTTCGCTGCTGTAGCCCATCTGCTTCAAGGTTCAAAATGTTGTGCCTTCAGAGATGCTTTTCTGCATACCTTGGTTGTAATGAGACACTATTTGAGTTGCTGTCAATTTCCTATCAGCTCAAAGCAGTTTGGCCATTCCCCTCTGATTTCTGACATCATCAAGATATTTCCTCCCAGTGAAGTGCTTCCCGCTGGATAATTTTTCTTTTTCGGACCATTCTCTGTAAACCATAGAGATGGTTGTGTGGGAAAATCCCAGCAGATCCCAGCTGGCACCAGCAATCACACTACGTTCAAAGTCACTTAAAATCACCTTTCTCACGATTCTGATGCTTCATCAGGTCTACATGCCTAGATACATTGAGCTGCTGCTGTGTGATTGGCTAATTAGATATACACATTAACGAGCAAGTGAACCGGTATACCTAATAAAGTGGCCAGTGAGTGTATGTAACCTATAACCATGTCATAATTTGATTCTCCCGTACACTTCACCTACAACTACTGTTAGAAGGCATCTTTCTAATCATCTTTCAAAACGTGCCCATGATTATCCCAAAGGGTGCATAAATGTTTTCTTTATGGCATCATAACTGAAAAAGAGTGCACAGCTTCTTTCTCTTTAGGCTGAGTGATTAGAATCTGACTCCAGTGATTATTTAAGCAACAAATCTTCCTGCACATTTTCAGTGTCAGAGGGGAACTCAACGGGCATGTTGACAACCATTGTAATCTCGCTGCAACCATTTGACAAATTAAACATATTAATTAACTCCAAACCAAATCCATTTGTGTCATCACAAAATCCATTACTACCCTCACGACTTATAGCAAGTAACCCTTCATAATCCTTCTATTTAGCCCTTAATGTGATCATTAGTCATGGTGTTACATGCAGAAACTTAATCAATCTCCCCAGTCCAAAATTCAGCAGTGATGCTGGCTGTCAGGACTGTGTAGTTTCACGATACAAGCAAGCACAGTGAAATCACTTGAGAATCCTGTGTGTACATAAAAAATACAACTGATGGGTTGCAGAAGATCTGAGGCCATAGAAATATCTAGGAAATATGGAACAAGCTTGTTTTGTTTTTGTCAGTAGAGTCTTCCTGTGAGTTTCTTCAACTTTTTAAACATTCACAATAACAGAAATATACCAAACATTTGAAACTTTTCAGCTGGCAGACCAAAAAAAATAATGTTCAGACTCTGGAGCTGAACCATGCTCCCCTGGATCAAAGTCCTGTCACTTTGTACTCTTCCTCTGTGTATGCTGATTTTCTTTGTGTGCTTCAGCTTTCAGTCACATATATGTATGCATATATGTACACACTGGATCGTAGATATCGTTGTAAAGTGACCACCTTTCCCAAAGTAGAAACGAGAACTACGAGGCACCAGCAGTGCAATGGTAATTATTTATTCAGTAACATCTTAATACCACTGTAATTACTGTGGGTACATTAACACAAAATGACCTAATGATATAAATTATGCTACTAATTGTCATTCTGAGACAAATGAGCATCTGAGTCTTACAGCTTCCATGCTGAACGTCGTGCTTGGTGTCACAAATACAGTTTGAAAGCTGTTTGTCTCACTGAACTAACCTCACAATGGGACTATTGAACAAACAAGGCAGGTCTTTGTAGTTTGGCCTTGAAATCCAAAAAAGAATTGAACTCAGCCCAGGAAACCTGTGTCCTGATTAAGAGAGCATGAATTGGCCATTATGCTGGTGAAGCCAACAAACCTTCACATTCCCTTGTGACAGTTTGTGTGTTCTCCCTTTACACATATACTCTACACATCATGTGTGTTTGACAAATTTTTTACATCTTTTAAGGTTTCTGTCTGCTCATGCATGTGTTAATAAGTGACATATTTTCCAAGCTGGATGCATAAAACAGAGCTTTACAGAGGGTTGCTCGGTCCTCTTTGCCAAACACCTCATGCTAAGTGCTGTAACACTTAGCGTGCACAGTGTGCACAGTGGAATGCGTACAGTTGGTGTGGGGCTGTGTGAGTGACAAAAACAACATGATGAGCTTTTGTTTTAGAGTTTCTAGTTTTTGGACCCAGCACAATGCCGTGACACTTGCTGTGTTTTTACCTGGTTTGTGTAATAGATAAAAGTTATCTTCTACAGACTACTGTCGACCATGTAAGAGATAAAGTTAGTAAGCTGGTGTTAGCTGTATTGTCAAAATAAATTCTGGTGCTGGAGTCTTTATGCCAGTTGTCCTCGGTCCTGACACTGCTGGGTGTCAGTAAGGAGGAGAAAAAAATCAAGCCTGGTCTATTTTTATGTTTGCAGAGGCGAGTACCCTAGCATGTGTGCACTGCTCCATGCCTGGTGTAGCCAGCTTAATAGATTATTGTGGAAGCATATACTGCAGCCACTCTGCAAAAAAATTATCCCACTTCCCGACCTTCAAAACTTCCAAGTTGCTTTCACTGTATGTTTTGGCTCATTGTACACTTGTACTGTGTTTCTACTGAAGCATAAACCAATCAGCTTTGCTGAAATTGAATTAATAAGAGCATAAATTAAAACTTTGTTTCCGAATTCTGCTTCTGCTTGCTGTCAAATCACAAATAATAAAAACACTTGCGAGCTTGTTCACAGTACATGTTTGCCTTGTCCCAGTAGAGAAAGCACAGGTGGGCTTAATGATGACTCATGTCCATTAGGTGCCGCAGTAAGCCTTAAGAATGAAACAGCACACAGAAAAGCAGGACATCCCTTGAGTGGAATGCAGCCATTTTTTCCTACAGTGACAAATCAAAATATGTGCAGTGAAAAGCATACAAGCTGATACCATTGCATTTCCATCATCTTGTTTTACAGGTGACAGTACATGATTTGGATCCTTCACAGTTCCAAGCATGCTCTTTTTTCCCACCCATCCTTCTGGAAGAGGTTAGTGTTATTCTCATCTGTCCAAATGATTCTTTTTTAAACTGCTCTGTTTTCTAGAAGTGTTTTGGCAAAGTCTAATTGGGCTTTTCTATGCTTGGACAGTTGCCTGCCTCCTGGAAAGTGTTCTTCAATAGGCTACAGGTGGGCAAGGAGGTTTTTTTTCTTTACCATGGAAAGGATCCTGCGATCATCCACCACTGTCAACAGGAGCTGTCCAGGCCTGTTTTTTTTTTTTTTTTTTGTCCCTGACATCACTATTACACATTTTTGTTCTTTCTCAGAATGTACCAAACTGCCTTTTTAGCCATTCCTAATAATGCAGCTGTCTCTGTGATTATCATTAAAAATTCTATGGAAGCATATTTACAGAACTTCATCATGTAATGGAGCAAACTCAGCTCGTCAAGTTTTAGTTTTGCATAGGAATGTATTGTTTTGAAGTCGTGAATACAGGAGACTAAAAAAATTTAGATCAAACTTAAAAAATTGATTCAAACAATTTTTTTTTATTTTCACTTGGCTCCAAGGTCTTCCATAGTTTATGTTTTCTTCTGTTTAATGCCACACCTCATTAAAAAAAAAAAAAAAACATCAGTATTTTTTTGGGAAACACAATTTACAGCATAAATTTTCCTTAAGAAAACTCCAGAAATATTACAGACAGACAAATAGATGTAGCATGTAGCATTTGTGGAGACTTGGAGCCAGAAAGCATCTTTCACACATTGTGTCTGGAGAGCTGTGAGGTTTTCACAGCATTATTAACCTGAAATCTGTTTTTAATGGAAATCTAGCTCATCGGTTTGGTGGAGCGTTTGAATCAGGGACACTGTAGTCAGACAGCTGCAGACAGACTTAGAAAGGCTGACAGGAGAACTTGAAAGGAGAGTCAATATTCAGCGAAGCTTGGAAACCACACAGTCATTTATAAAGTATGTCTTACTATTCACCTGACATGACCCTTCTGCTTTTACTGTTGTAGCACCAGACTGGTCTCAGAAGAGGAAAAAGTGGAGGAATGTTTTATAACCTGCTACATTTGGAATTCGGAGAGATGTAGCATCTCTGTGAAGCTACAACTATTTTGCCCAAGCATTCAAGGCCAAAACCAAAGCTCTGAGACCGTGTTTGGTATTCATGGGTCACTTCTTGATATGTTGTCAGGTACAAATAGAAGAAGGATGAGATCTGACCTGAAAACAAATTTTGAAAATGTTTTACCTGATGCAGTCTGATGTCTCATGCATAATGTCACAAGGGATGAGTGGTTTTATTGCACAATCGCCGAACAGCTCCCAGAGTAACATATGCCGGTTGACCTTTCCAAAAGGCCAATTGCTCTATCAAAACTATGGCATTATGATGTCAAACATGGCACAAGAGTACAATATTTTTAAAGGAACTCTCAGATATTTGGTGGATTATTCACTTTCTTGCCAGAAGTTAACTGCTATGATTGATACCACTCTTAAATAAAAATATGATACTCACAGTCAGACATGTGAGCTTTGTTTCCTCTAAAGCAATTAATTACTTACTAATTAAAGTGGTCCTATTATGTTTTCCCTATTTTGTGTTACAATGTTGGATGCTCATATCAAACATAGGTGAAATGTCCAGTAATTAAGTGAGTGTATATATGCAAACCAAAAGCTCAGATGAATCCAAAAATAGAAATATGCAGCTGGAAATAAACATATAGCAAACAACACAGAACTACCTTTTTACCACTACCTGCATATGTATTGCACAGGCATGTATATGGTGCTAATCTCCTCACACTGGCTAAACTGCAAACATGTAAATAAATGCCAGCCCTTACCTCGCCATTGAAAAAGCAGAATATGGTTGACACCAGCAAACCCTGAAACAAAGATGAAGAAAAAACAAAGCAGGGAATAATTTAGCATTTGTTTTTTATATCTCCAAATCACGACAATAATAACAGAAAGAAACATCCAGCAGAACTAGACTCAGACAGTGCAGCCATCTGCCCAAACGGATGGAGGAAAGAAGAGCTTCGACAGATGATGAACATCGCTACCATACTTGCATTATTTAAGTATAGGATATGACTTTATAGCAGTGAGAGAAAGAAAACAAAACAGTATTTGGGGAACAACAGAATCTAACTAGAAGTAAAATAACAGTAAGGCTGCAGCTGAATGCTTCTTCTTTTTTAAAGGGAGTCACATCAATGGATAATAAAGATCACATGGCAGAAAACTGTTTTTAAGGGTTTAAAAGTTCAGTCATGCAAATTTAAAAATTAACATTCTGAGCCTGGAGGGTCCAAGGGTACCAACAAATCTCAACACCTGTCTCAGTTTTGCACTCGCACTAAGTTTTCAGTCTAAAGTGAAGCTGTTATTAACTATATTTATTACAGTGATGTAATTACTTTTTTCTAGATTATTATGATTTAAGCTGGAGGTGCAAAACGCGTGACTCCACAGGGGCCGTGAAGCTGCACCAGCCTGCTTTTTCAAGTCATTGTTGAATTACTATGAACTGAGTTCCTACCTGGCTATTTAATGAGAATTTTGATTAAAGTCTTAGCCGCAGCTCGGTGCCCACCTGGTAGTGCATGAGTATGTGCATGATGTACTCGTAGACCTCACCAGCCAGCCGGTTCTCTGGCCTCCAGGGAATGATGACAAACTGTATTCCCAGCAGAGGAACCAGGATCAGGGTGGCTCTCACTGCCTTCATGTACATGTTGGACTCTGCCCGGTGCGTATCTCGCAACTTGGTAACCAACACTCTAATAATATTTAGCAGGAAGAAGAGGTTGACCTAAAGGAAAAAAAAAAAAATCAGAAATAAAAGAAAAGCAATCTTTTAAGAACCAACACTAATATGAAAGTGTAAAAAGCAAATAATAAAAATGATATTTGTCGTGTTTTTCTGTGCAGAAACAGTGGATTAGCAGACTTACAAGAAGTGCTGCCACTATCGGGCCATGGATCGCATACAGCAGATGGGTCTCCACACTCATCCAACAGCTACAGAAGGAAAAACATATCAGTCAGTGCTGTATGCTTCCCAAAATACACATGTGCGCACACACACACACACACACACACCCACGCACACACACACAAGCACATTCGGAAACACGCGTGTCTGCACACTCTCACTCCACCGCACACAGCCGAGCACAAATGTAAACATCTTCTGTTTATTTGCTGAAGTTTCTGGAACATTACTCACTTGTCGTCAAAATACTTTTTCCTTGCCACGGCGTGGATGGATACAGGCACTAGAGGAAAACCTTGGAGAGGAGAAGATGGGAGCCATATGAGGTCTTGAGTGAATTTTGTGAAATTCATTTGTCATTAATGCAACTGTGAAAGCATGGTTAGCTTTGTTTGCTGGTCTAATGAGACTGTATGGTTTCTTGGAAAGGTAGACATCCTTATTCCTGTAAGCTCCCCTATAATATCTTTATTGTTGCACCCCTGACAACAACCCTACCACATGGTTAATTTTCTGTTACAAGTCTCTCAAATTTGACATTCTGTCTATAAACACCCACTAGAGGCTCGGCGCAGATTTTTACTTTTCTTCTGGATATAAACACAAAAATCCATGTAGAGTCCATTTTCAATGAGGTCCTGCACTTGTGTTGGCCACTGACTGACGAACTGGCCTCCCTCCATCCACATGCTCACACACACACACACACACACACACACACACGCACACACACACACACACACACACACACACACACACACACACACACACACACACACACACACACACGGCAAAGACTCTCCCCTTAAGGTCATCCTAAGACTTTTAATGATGACCATCCATTTGGTTCCATTGCCTGCTTTTTGCTTTTTGTTTTTTTTGACAGACTGTTCACATTATTCCTGTTTTGCACAGTGTGGGAAAACATGACGGGAGCAGCACTAAGCGACAGGAGGGCCAATAAAGCTGTCAGCATGTCCACAATGAAATACAGACAAGGATCAGGTATGAGGGTATATTACTACCTTTGTTCAAAACCATCATTTCTTGCTCTCACATTCAGATATTACAATGCAAACTCTGCCCTCTGATCAAACACACCCAGCTCATGAGCATATTTGCACTGCGCTTGCTCAGATCTATGATATCCTGCTGCTTGCACAGATTTCCTGTGATCCAACCTTATCCACCTCCTTGCATGAACGGTGCTTATTTGTGGGACTTCCGCTTCCCAGTCACTACCTCTGCTTAGTTTTTTTTTTTCTATTAAATATAATAATCTGATGCCTAAAACAGCAAGCCCGTGATTCGATCCTCTTAACTTCCTCTGCATGTCGTCAGTTTTCTTTTTATTATATTAGCGGTCTTGGACATTTAAAGGTAAAGGTTCATTTAGCATTTTGAGAGGTGTCTTGGATGCATTCTACAAAAGGCTACTATAGTGAGTTCTTCCAAAACATATGGTGCATGCATGTATTTCAAATCATGACCATACAAAAGGGAGGCACATATTTCAAAATTATGACAGGAGCGGATGGACCTTGTTAAAGAGAGAATATCTGGTCCTGAGGGACTCTCAGAATTAAAGCACATGTACTCATATGGGGGAAAGGAAAATGCCATTGGTCAACGCCACATCTATGACTAGAAAGGGCAGCAGATATAAGTAGGGAATGTGGGACTAAAGAGCAGGGGAATGGCATATGGTGTCTCCTTTGTGAAATTCCCCACCTAACCATAAGGTTATCAGCTCATATTTAAAGATGCATGAGCAGACCTGGAAGTCCAAGAGCATGTGAGCAGAAGCAACTCTGGTGCATGGACGGAAACATGCGCAAGCGTTTGAGTTCAGACTTTTTAAGAAAAGTGGAGCCAATCTCCTAGTGAACAAAGATGATAAAACTGAGTGCAGAGCAATATCTGACCAGGAAAACTAGAAATGATGCTCTCAAATCGAGGGACCACACCCTCGAAGAAAGAGTAATATAATATAATATAATATAACCTGATAACATTTTGGTCACAAGTGAATTCCTACATCATGCCCGGTGTTGCCGTTGTTTCTCTCGGATTTTTCAAGCTGTGACGGAGTCCACTGAGAAGATTCATTTTTAGCACATATAGCTATAGAATACAATATACTGTACACGAAGCAAAAAACAGGAAATTGAACAAATGACTCACCCCAGCCCAGGAGGTAGTACCAGTGCAGATGCTGCTCCTCTGCAAACACAGCCACCACGATGAGTGTGTGCAGGTAGATGCCTTCACAGAGCATCCAGAAGTAATTACAGCCTAACATGTACATGTGAAAGAACTGCAGCACCTTACAACCAACCTGCAGGGAGAACAAAATCAGTTATTCTTTTTTTTTTTTTGCTTTGCACTCATAGTTTGTTTTTTGTTTTTTTTTTGTAAATATGATGATTCAGTTGAAACAGTCATGACATCATCTCAGCAGGAGACTTAAAAAAGATTTAATGGGATGTTTCAGCACTCGTGGCACAAAATCATTAGCCAGTATTATTCTTTTTCATACTGAGAGGATGTTTATTCATTTACCCCCTTCGGAGGTGAGCTAAGTTGGAACTCATGATTTTTCTTCGTATTTGGAGCACTTTTTGATTGTGTTTGTCTCTCTTAGCACAAAGCAGTGGGATCAAAGCCACACTCTGCATTAGTGGCTTATACTGTAAAGAAACATGCAGTTTTCTATTTATGCATCCACCACAGTGCGACAATATGTCTCATTATTTTTTCAGTTCCTTTAACTGACACATTATGATCAGGGATGATGGCTTGATGACATATTGCTATTGCGTCAGTCTAAAAAAGCAAAAACAAAAAAAGAAACATTCTACTAATGCAATAATTATCAAGAACATTTGGTGAAGTACCATTAGTTATTCTTCCTTCAATAAATGCCAGACAGTCATCAATAAATCTGATTATGCTGAGAATCTACTCAAAAAAAAAAAAAAAAATCTCACAAACTTTTCTCCTAGAATAAGTAAATAACTTCCACAACATTTTTCAGTGCTGAGTCTCTCAGGAGATTCGTTAAGGAAACATGTTTTTGGACATGATTTGATGGGAATCTCTGCCAGTCATGTCAGCTTTTATGGCTTTTTCCCAATTGTCCCAGCACAGATTGCTTCTGCTTCCCTTGCACCCAAGTTTGGATTATGTGGTTCTGCCAAAAGTCAGAATGGCACCAATCATGCATTCACCCAGAGGGTAATGGGTAATTTCACAAATTGTAACAACTAATGCAATATTTAAGTGCTTCTCTACAGTCTAAGATACTATTTTGAAAGACTATTGTACATCTATCCATTTTTTCCCACCTATCTAATTCTGGGTTGTGCAGGGGGTGGGGCTCCTATAAAAGTCTATGGGAGATAGAGGTTTATACAGTCTGTCTTGACCTCTATTAACGCTTTCCTGGTGAGCTTATTCGCTCAGTGATTTCGGATCACATGGCACAAAGTCCATTTTGCAACTCTTCGTCATACTATGTTTCTAAAAGCAGGGTTATCAGTGGTATGCTCACTGACTAACAACTTGCGACTAACAGGTCGTTAGCCAGTGAGCAAGCAGTTTCACAGTCAGACCCATCCCTCATCGTCACATCTTGGTTTTGGCAGAGGTGAAAATGCTAATCTCAGACTTCAGCAACCAATGAATGATGTCACAGTATCTACAGCCACCTTTTCTATTGTCTATGAGCTAAATATGCATGTATTATCCAGTACTGCAAAACACACACAACAAATTTTTAATAAAAAGCTGCTTTTCACAGTTTTAATAATGATGTTTTCAGCTGATTCAAATTATATCTTTATTGAACTGTTGTTGCAGATGGTTTCAAGTTAAGCAGCCAGGCAAATAATAGGCGTCTCACAGGGATCATTATTAGGGCCCTCATTTTTTACATGAATAAGGTTTTTTTTTTTTGCTCAGCTGCAATGTTTATGATACGGTATTTCCAGCAATCAATCCCCTTTCAAGAGCTGCTTTTCAGACAGAATAGACAGATTATTAACACTAAGCAATTGTTACAGTGCAAGTGAGACAGCAGATAGCAGTCCTACAAATATCATGTTGAAAACCATGCTCTAAAAAAAAAAAAAAGTCATTGAGTTCCAAAATAGAAACGGAGCTTGTTTTGCCTCCAACAACAAACACTACACAAACCACTGAAAACTATCTACACACGATTGCTATGCTCTTCGGGCCGCTTGCTGAAGTGCTGCTTGATCTATTGCTCATTATAGCTATCACACTCACCTCTGCAAATAATATTAAAAGGTTGGTTGGTTATCATTTACATCAGCACAGCTATGTTTTCATTATGCTATCATATCCTGAAATCCATGAAAGATTTGTATGGAAAGCCTAGACAGAGGAATTCCTTCCTATGAATATATATTTATTTTAATATTCACATTGGGGTTTCTGGTTTGTAGTCCTGTGGTGAAAGAGCATGTGTGCAGCCGCAGTATAATTCAGAGATGCTGGCATTGCTATCTGCTGCTCTCAGAGGTCCTCTTAGCTCAAAACACACAACAGTTGTTCGTTTTGAAAACTCTCAGCCATATTTTTCTCTCTTCTTTTCATACGTTTCCCTTTCCACTTGAGGAAACTTCACTATAGCAGGCAGGGGCTGCTGTCTGTGAGCCACATAGTTCTCACTTATTCAGGACTGCAACTAACCAAAGTTTTGTCTTAAGTTACTAACAATGTTCTGGTTAACAAATCAAGCTGCTATAGATCATGTACATGTTTGTCATGTTTTCAGCCTCCTCCTTGGTTTGACATAAGCTTTGAGGATTCACTCCCACATAATGCTGGCAGGCCCAAACCAGACTCTATTAACACACCAGAGAGAGACAACAAAGAACAAATCTCTACTGCAATCCCCCATTCCTAAATCACCAGCACTGAAAACATGCTCATAAGTTTCACTTTGGCACCGTTATATTTCAAAATGTTTCCTCGCAGACGTGCATGAATATCCCAACCAGAGGCTCTTGTGCGTTTTTTTCTCTGCTCCCTCTCGAGACCCAAGGCCGCGGTAACTAATTTTATTTTGACATGCCGCAGCAAGTTAGCACAACTTGACCGTACTACATCAGAAAGTAACAGATTCAACACAAACCTTTTGACAAATGCTGACAAGGGGAGATTTGAATGCGAGCCACCGCACAAATACAGGCTTGCTCACGTTGATTATGATGGCTGTCATTTCTGTCTGCATCTTGGATACGTTCGACTTAGTCTGAGCCAGACAGATTCATTGAGCACGGGGAAAGGAGCGGCAGCAGGACTTAGAAACAAACTGAAACCCAGCTGAAGCCTCTGCTGTGTCCTTGATGTTTCCAGAGCTTTGTCAGGCAAGCGATACTCCAGCTGAAAGCAGGATATGGCTGATGTGATTGTGCGCAATGTGAGCCAAACGCTACAATCCTATCTGCCGTTTTTTGTTGTTGTTTTTTTTTGCTGTGTGGCACTTTAGTCATTTGAACGTATTACACATTGCAAGGATGGGTGTTTATTTTTATAGTCTTTTGTAAGTTTTTATTGAGCAATATGCTGTCAGTATTTATTCACTTGGAGAGGCTGGATGTGTTTGATTTTATGTGGGCCAGCAGTCAAACAAAAATATGTTTTTGAAGTTAGTGAAATTCTGTAATAACAGCCCATAAGAGGCAGCAAGCAGCAGGTTAACAAGCTTTAGTTATTTTGATTTCCATGCGTAACATACAAATTCATGCTCAATCCAGATAGCAAGGCATTCCCCCAAGACAGATTTATTACCTCTACCTGAGCTGACCTCAGGGTTTCAAAGAATTCACAAAAGGCAAAACATTAAACTGTATAAAAAGAGAGAAAAGAAACTGTATGTTGACACTGTAACAATTCCAAGAGGTTGCAGAGTGGGATAAATTGCCGCATAGTTTAAAGTCTGCTTTAGGAAATGTTAATATCAAAAAACAGAACATCTTCATTTAGATTTACATTTCCTCACTTTGCAGTTAATTTTTAAAAATGCCACTACAATATCTACATTTTTATTTGGTTTTGCATAAATTATTTATAACTAACACACCTCACCCAAGTGAGCAACACTGCTAGGAATTTAGGAACATTGCTATATCATTCTATTCAGTAGCTAATTGTCTATTTTTGGTATAGAATTAGCTATTGTTAGGATCTTAACATGATAAAATAAAGACAGCACAGTTGATGTTAAACCTAGGAACCCAGAACTGGCATTGTGAGTATTTTAGTATGCTGGCTTTAGCACATAGCTGCTTCCAGGAACTTTAGATGTCCTAATTCACAAGAATCAGTTTATTTAACAGTACTTAACACTCACTGAACTGAGGCCTGTCCAAAGAATATTGAATGTGAATATTCTGAATGAGCGACTGCTTACAGGAACTAAAAATGTTTTCCTTGAGTTTGAGCCACTCGCTGTGACTCAGGGCTCATGTTCACAGTGTAGTGCATTCACACTGTATATAAATGATTTGCCATCGCAGTCCTTACGTCACAGATTAGTTAATGGAATTTCATATTTAAGCCTTGAGCTTGAGCATGTGGCTGTTGCCATCATGGAGATTTCAGAATCAGAAACTAGAGGTAGATGTTAGATGATAGATGTTAGATTCAACTCATTGTCACTGTGCACACAAGGCACACAATGAAATGATCGTTCCAGATCACTCATCCAGAGACGAGCATCTGCGGTCATGCAGCCAGAGACAGAAACTGAGGGACTCCCTTATAGTAGCAGCTTATAAACTAAGGTAGGTCCACCATAAAGCATAACCTGCTTTATCATTCTTTTTTTTTCTCTAATGGGACCGTAATTTACAAACTGAACACCATGCTGACTTAAATAAGACTTGAAAATAGTTTTATTGCAGTCATAAATCAAGTAAGCAACAGGGGGCAGTTTCCCACAAACTTCTACACAGCCAGAGGAGTCGCTGCCTTGAAAAATAATACAGGATTTTTTTTCTTCCCTCTTCAGATTGAAAGGTGTTCATGTGGCTTTGTGTAGCTTTGAAATTGTAACTATACAAGAAATAAGGTTACTGGTTGGGCCATTGATTCATTGCACCAACTTTTAGTCACACACTCCTAGAGACTGGTTGGCAACCTCTTGTCTCTAACCAGCTGTTAAGTGGTTGCCTGCCATCGCCTGATAAAATTAGTCTCAAAGATGATGCTGCAACAAAAACCTCCTTGTGATTGCTTTGGCTACTAGCAGATTGCCACGATTACCTATAGTTTGCACAGAAGACACTGTTTTGTCTGCAAACACTTGCCATTTACTCTCTGAGTTGTAGTAAAATTTGAATAAGTACAAGATAATTATTTGCCTTCAAAGTAAGAGTTGTGCCTCACCGATGCAACCAACACATTTCAAAAGGCACAACTTTTATTTTGAAGGTGAACAGTTTTTGTTTCTGATTTGCATTTGCACTTTACATTTTCACTACCATTTAGTGAGTATTTTGAGAGTATTTGCAGACAAGTGTCTTCCATGCAAACTACTGGCAATTGCAGGACCCTGGTAGTTCTAGTTTAATGTTTGTCTTGTTTTGTTTTAGTTAAACTAAAACTAGAAATTAGAGTTTAAGACAATATAGACAGTGAAATCTACGGTAATCTATGGTTGTCCTGGTGGCAAACATGTAAGAGAGCATCTACTCACCGGATTTCTGGCCACCACTTCAGGATTGTTGACCACAGCAATGAGGTGGATGAGGGTAAGGGCAGAATTGAGCACAAAGGAACAGAAGAGGTTCTTGTGGAGGGTGATCCTCTGGCAGCTCAGACTCCTGTGTGCCATGATTAATTGAAATGCCAGGACATTGTGTGATAATACTATTCACGAATGTGGATTAAAACCTCTTCTGACACAGAAAACACATCAAAGACAAGAGCTCGCTGCAACCGATGACAGGCACGGGAAAAAACTTACTCAAATGACTGGCAGTTTAATGAGCTGGTCAAATATTCTTTAAAGTATCAAATAATTATCTTTTATCTTTTATTGATTTTTTTGTGGATGTCAAAGAAAATAATCCTAGGATCAATGAGCTGGATTGTCTCTAAATGGCCTGAACAAGCTAGAAGTGCTGTTAAATAATGCATAATGGATCCCAAGGGTGCATTCACATTAGCTTGACTGGCCACTCAGGATTAATAGCGTAATAAAATGCATCACAGGCAAAGAAAAAACAACTATTAGGATCAAAGTCATTCATATCAGTATTATTATTATTGCTGTTGATGGTTAATTTTTTTTCTTGACAGCAATCGAACAGACTAGAGTTCAGAGCTGAATGGAGCCCTGTAGCAAATTGATTTTTACAGACTGTACCATCCATTAAATACCCATTTTATAGTTAAATAAGTTATATCCATACATGGTCAATTTTATCGTTGATGACTCACAAATCCCCCTGAGACCAATGAAAACACCAACAGCACTAAATTTCCTCAAAAATAGCCTACAGCAGCACATTTCCACAGCAGCCATGTAAAAGTGCTCTTAGTTTTTTTTGTTTTTGTTTTTTTTTCTCCAGTTCCTGACAGAAAAGGAAATGCAGGACTTTATGAAGACTTATATCAATGTCAATTTTGTTTATATAGCACACTTCATTACACATAAACTCAATGTGCTTAAAATAAAAGATAAAAGCATAAAAGACTAAAATGGGATCTCAAAACACAAGCAATGGCAGGTTTTTTTTCAGCTGTCACTGGTCAGAATTTCCAACAGCCCCCTTTTTTCCACAGAAAACTGCAGTATCTTTATCTGGGAATCTTGACAGTGTTGATCTGGAGTTGTAAAATAACAGACAGCAACTCTATAGCAATACATACCACTGTTAGCTTTACATCTGGATCTTATAATGCAAAATTCAATAATTTAAGTGTTTTGGCAGTGAATATGCTAAGAAAAAAAAAGGGAAAAGAGGGTCTAAGCCAAACACCTTGTTACTTTATTTAAATCTTAATTTGTTAGGACTTTAATCTTGATGAACCATGACTGGCCACCGAATTGCTTTGCAGCTGAGTTAAGAGTTCGAGTCTCGGCAGGTCACTGGGTTCTGTGATTATGCACCTGCCCCAAACTCGGCCTCTAGATTTATGACTGTGTATAAAACTTTGCTGCACAATGACGGTCTCTTACAAGATCTGTTCTGGATAACAGCTGTGTTTAGGAGGTCAGCAGACTTCAGCGCATCAGAATTTATGACTGCAACAATCGCCAACCACGGGGCCAACAAAGCAGCGTTTCTAAATATTGTTATAGAACGTAAAAAAGCTTTTTTTTTCTTCTTTCTGCCTCAGTTACTCCATATTCAGGCTGTCTGCTTCGGTTAAATGAAAAGCATTAGTTCTGTTAAAATAATGTTGATTAAGTTCCTTTGTTCCCAGAGAAACTTAGAGTTAAAGATTCAGCAACTATTCATTTCCATATTACAGATTTATTCACTGAATATTCCATCTCCTTTCCCTTAATGTGCTTTGTTGTTCTGAACTCTTATCTAATTGAATTTCAACAGAAGTGTATCTCTTAACTTTGCGTTCTTCCCCTTTGGGACTAAGCAGTACGTATGGATGAATATCCGTAATGAGTAATGAACTCAGATGTAAAGCACCAACACATTCAATGATCATCACAGCTATTCTGTTTAGAGCTTTTAATTATGCAGGAAAAAAATGAAGAAACTTGACACTTATTCTACAAATAACATTTATGGCTCAGTCGCACTAGTGTGAAAAATTGGACGGCAACCTCCTGGGGAAAAATCGCTGGTTGCCCGGTGATTGCACTGAATTTTTTTTCCTGCCAGAAACAGGTCACCAGTAGTTCCAGTGACCAATTGGTTGCTCAGGGGTTGACCGTGCAACACCCCCAGCCTCTGGGCAACCACTTTCGATTACATACTGTAGGGACTGTCAGGATCACCAGGTCACCTGGTGGAAGGCAACCTGTCTCCAGACAGTCGCAATCCGACTAAGACTCAGTGCAATCCCTCTCAGACAGATTGTCGGGGGTTTACGGTACAAATAAATTCCGCCTGATTTATAAACACAGACAGACTGCCAACATGTTGTAATGAATCTGAGTCAGTCTGTGTGATGTTTGTCTGTTTGCAATTGGATGCTCAACTCATCTGGTTGCCAATTGGTTGTATTCTGATTATATTCCTATCTAAAAGCAAGGTTGCTGAGCCGTTATGTCATTTTGCAGTTAAATCACCATCCTGTAGCAACTATGTCTAAATAGCTGTCTCTGTATTTGAGGTAGAATTTCTAAATTTCTGTTTCAAACCTAGGAGGTTCTGAATTTAAGTAGTTAATGTGAATTTCTGTGTAATGTGAATAT
Source organism: Archocentrus centrarchus (assembly GCF_007364275.1). Taxonomy (NCBI): domain Eukaryota; kingdom Metazoa; phylum Chordata; class Actinopteri; order Cichliformes; family Cichlidae; genus Archocentrus; species Archocentrus centrarchus. Next base: position 21,166,188 of record NC_044356.1, read on the forward strand.
CTGTTCATGTAGATGGCAACAGATTCACAATGTTTGCCAGTTTATCACAGTTTATCACCATATTATCCCAAAATAGATTGCATATAACTGCCAATGCTATTCAATCGCAAGCTGCTAACAGACTGACTGTGTCTTATTGCTGTTTTGATGCACCAAATTTGCTTTGAAGATGGAAACTGACTGCGAGTGGCTGTGGACCTGCTCCCCATCTTGGAAGCAATCATTTCAAAAATTCACTGTATGCACTGTATACAGTCACAATAATTTTGGTTGTGCCGCGTCTCCAGCCACAGATTCCCATAGTTAGGGTTAGGGGTAAATAAAAGATAAAGTTTCTGATTGATAGTTTGCATTAATTTGTGACAGAAAATCATCATTTCTATTCCAGTCACATTTTGCTGACTCCAGATAATGCACTGACATGAGTTGTGCTAATAATGGGTGCCTGTCAGATCGTGTCAGGCACTTGGGATGGTGATTCATTAAGGATGACACTACCAGCTCTTAATCATCGTTACATCATCAAATCAGTAACTGCAACTACAGCTACCTTCTCACAATGTTACAATCTTACATGTAGGACAGGAACAGCACACTGAATTGTTTACCTGAAGTAGAAGAAGATGGCCAGAGAGATGAGCAGGGAGGCTATGGATAAAGCATGGCCCACGATAGCCATGTAAAACAGGATGTAGGCTGACTGTACAAACAAAAACACAAACAAGATAGAGATCATCTGTATTATTAGAAAAACAAACAAAAAAAGAACATGTTGTATAAAAGCTAACTTTCAGCTCAGTGCATTTGGCAGTTTTCACTTTTGGGACACAATGTTCAATATGAAACGTTCTGTTCTGCATGCTGGGTTTTTCCATATGCATGCATGTTCACAGTCTTGAGCACAATTTCCAATACTGAAATATTCAATGATGACTTTATTTTGTTTTGAATAAACAGGCAAACACAAATAAACCCAAGATTTAAAACATCAACAATGAACCGCTCTTCCTATTTGATGTATGGTCTTTTATTTATTTATTTTAATTGCCCAAGCGGTATAAAAATAACAAAATTTGGATTAAAAAAAATAATCAAACCAAACTGTGGAAATCAAACCACAGAAAAAAAAAAGAAAACAAACAAAAAAAAATCAGCTGGCAAGTGGTTACTGGAGGTTGTTCGCTGTTGCTAAGGAAAACTTGTCCCAAAGAGGTATATGGAACTACACCCAAAAAAATCCCCTCGCAATTGCTTACGTGTTTGCTAATAAATTGGCATCTTCCATATGTGCAACCTCAGCAATAATAATTGCTAGAGCTCAAAGCAATTGCAAGGAGGTTTTTGAGGCAGGACCCTTTTTGTGAATGATTTCACACAGCAACCTCCAGGAACCACTTGCCATCAGGTCAGGGGATCCCTAATGACCAAATCTGAGCCGGCACAATAGACTTCTCTTAGAAGTCAGAAATTAATAAAGCAAAATGTTCAACCACTAAAACAAAATTTTCTGTTCAGTAATGCAAGTAAATAACTCTAATTTGGCATCTCAATTAAAAAAAAAAAAAAATGTGCTGTAGTATTTCAACTTTTTTGTAACACAGGAAATTTGAATATTCATGAATAACAGCAATAATTCAATTCAAGAAGAATCAAGAATCAGACATACAATGAAATTATATATAATCATATTTTAGCTTTAAAAATACAACTTCAGTTAAAGCACAACTCAAACTCTGACGCTAATATTGCTGATGCACCTTCAAATGTTTTTAGTACATGTATTAATGGTACTACTGATTTGTGTCCACATCTCTTTTGTAAAGATAGTAGATAAAATGTAATGTTAGAATTTGTTAAAACAGGTTAAAAAGAAAAAAAAAAAAAGCTGTGAATGTTTTTTTAGAAGAAGTACTACAATTGAAACATGCAGTAATAAAATCCCACTATGACTAGTTACATATATATTAAATATATAAAGTAGCATATATTGCTGATAAGTAAGAATATAGTAGGTAAGTAACCACACAAATGACAGATAATGATAGTCACACTATTAGCTGTTTATGGAAAAACTGAATGGAAACTAGAATAGCCAAAATATACATGAATAAACAAAAAATAGTAATAACAACAAAATAAAACTGCTTTTTGGAAGAAGGGAGATTATGAATGCTCAGGATCAGCAAACCCAAAGAGTACAGATCCAAATTCAAATCGAGATGCTGCACAATTTTGCAATGGATACCACAACAGCAATGCTTTGGCTTGTAAAAGAGGTACAATCACTTCTAATTAAACCAATTCAAAATATTTTACTGAAGATGAAACAGTCCCTTTGGGTGTTTCTGACCTCCCCTTTTCAGTGGGAGTTCTGTGATGCTTCACCTTGTAGCCGTGGGCTGTTGGCAATAAGAAGGTTATTAATATGTGATGTGTTCTCGTAACACTATTAGTAGGGAGCCTCCTTGTGACTGTGTAGCCTGTGGCACAGGCTATTGGGAAGCATTTATTGGAAGCAAGTTTCCAATAAATGCAAACTCTGTTTGTCTAGACAAACAAAACCTACTTTATCTGGACTTCCCCCCATGAGATAAGACCATTAAAAATACAAATTCTACCTGTAAGCACGTAATAATGTAATTTTAAGCCTTCCTGTCTGTCATGTAAACAAATGCATCAAACGCATGGGTGATCTAAAATGTCAGATATGTTATTTTAGATCCGTATCACAGCAGTATAGGAGAGTTATGAATCTTGGCATTGCAGAGTCCCTGGCACAAAGGAAACAATTATGCTGACCCATCACACTGCAGCCACCGTGCAGTAGATTTATGGTAGCTGAATAGTTTATCTTAAATAAATTACCTTCAGCTTGGCATTGGTGTTTTCGTTGCAGAGTGTGTAGTTGGACCAAGTCCTGTTGGTATCCGGGTGGCGAAACCACTGCCCATCCTCTCCACAATACTTAGTTGCTTTTTCTGAAAGTGTCAGTCATGACATAAGTTAATCACTTCAAAATCAAAAGAACTTTAAAAGAGCTACATGTTTCAGTCTCACCGCTTACCTGTAGGGTCGAAGTCATGAAAATAATTAGGACAGTTTTGGAAAGTATAAGTTCCTGCTGGAGTATCATCCCAGCACAGCCAACCGTCCCAGTTGCGACTGCAATACAAACCTGTAACATTGATAGCATGTGATAAGAGTTAAACATTCACAGAGGAGTAGAGAACCCCTTATTTCATTTCATTTGATATTATTGTTACCTGATTTGTTATAAGGTGGATCTCGATTCATTTTCTCGAAGCACTTGTACTGGTTGTCGAGGATTTTTTTCCTCACAATTTCCTGCTGCTCTCGATTGACCGTGGGACTGACTGTGGCCTCATTGGCAGCTTCGACCTCTGTCTCCCTGGAAAACTGGGCGGCTGTCTTGATTTTAGTGAAGTTTTTGTTCACAAATACACATACAGAGTCATGTTCAGTTAAACTAAACAATGTTCAAGGAGACATACAGCATGGCATATTTATGCATTATTGTTACATTACCTTTAACCTGTCTTTAGTGTTGACAGCACAAAGAGTATAGTTGGTCCATGTCTTGTTGCTCTCTGGATGGCGAAACCACTGCCCATCTTCTCCGCAGTATCGAGATGCCTTTACTATAAAAATTGCTCATATGATAAATATATCACTGTAGACAGTACAACAGTCTTATTGGGCTCTTTCTTTCCAAATATAACAAAAGATCAGAGAAGGTTTGCAGGAAAGCGACAAATCTTTAAACAGTCTTGAATATTATTACTCACCAGAGGGGTCGAGATCAGAAAAATAATCAGGGCAGTTCTGAAAGACAGTTGTTCCTGCCAGAGTGTCATCCCAGCACAGCCAGCCATCCCAGTCACGGTTGCAGTGCAGTCCTGCAGGACCCAACAAACCCACAAAACATGACAGCAAAAGTAAGTAGGTCTCAAGTTCGTATGGAAACTTATAATTTCAGGGAAATCTTACTGATTTACACTCCCTGGTAAAAAAAAAAAAAAGGAAAAACATTAGACCATCATTAGGTTTGATGCATTTACTTTTGCAGCTTTTTTTCTAAACTTGTGCAATGTTACATTTATTTCAATTCAACAAACATTCACCCCAAGACGCTTTATATTGTAAGACCCTACAATAATACAGAGAAAACCCCCAACAATCAAAATCCTCCCTATGAGCAAGCACTTGGTGACAGTGGGAAAAACTCCCTTTTCCTTCCCAAGAACTTGTATTGATGATGGGAGAGTCGGAATGCCACGTACAGTCTTCTCTAGCACATCCCAAAGATTTTCTGTGGGGTTAAGGACTGAGTTCTGTAGTGGCGAGTGCACACTGACAACTATTTCTCATGCTCCTTGAACCACTCTTTCACGGTTTGAGCCCGCTGAATCCAAGCATTGTCGTCTTGGAATATGTTCGTGCCATCAGGTGTATATCAAGGTGGTCAGCTAAACTTTGTACAGCTGAAGCAACCCCAGATCATAACACTGCCCCCACAGGCTTGTACGGTAGGCATTGGGCATGAGGGGTGCATCTTCTCAGCCACTTCTCTTCTTATCCTACTCGCCCTTCACTCTGGAACAGGATAAATCTGGACTCATCAAACCACACTGACTTTTCTGTTGCTCCAGGGGCAAATCTTTATGCTCCCTAAGAAAATGAAGCTTTTTTTTTAACCAATTACCCTCACTGATAAATTATTTTCTTAAAGCTACACAACTGTTCAATCCCAGTAATTTGAATTCTCTTCTCATTGTACATGTGGAAATGATCTTACTTTCACTATTAAACACAAGCTCTGCTGTTGATTTTTTTTTTTTTTATAATTCAATGTCATGTTTAAGTAACGTACGGTGACTTCACAACATTTAAGTTTTTTCCGACTACATTTCTTCCTCAAAGATAATGGTTCACCACGAGCCTTCCAGGTTTTAATGATGTGTTGGACAGTTGCTAATCCAGTTTGAGTAGTTTCAGCAATCTCCTCAGTTGTTTTCTTTGCTTGTAGGTCAGTAATCTGACAACTGAAAAAGAGTAATATCTTTTTCACAACCACGGGATACATCTTCCAGTGTGGCTGTGTGGCTGAACCTATTCGCTGCATCCGTTAGGGTTAAATGACCTACTGACAATGGCAATTTTATTTATATAGCACATTTCATTGCGCTTAACAGAGAAGATAAAAACATGAAAATCTGTGTAGGTTTACAATGCCTTAAGGCAGCGAGAATAGCTAAATAAAACAAAACAAAACGACAACATGTATTAAGTGTAAACCTGTGTGAAAATAAAGGTTTTGAGTCTGTTTTTTTTAATGTATGCACAGATGCAACTGATCTCATGTCCACAGGCAGCTTGTTCCAAAGAACAGGACCACAGCAACTGAAAGCACCCTCAGCACATTTAGATCTAATAATCCTGGGAACAGTTAAAAGATCTGCACATGATGATCTGAGAGGTCTCACTGGGTTGAAGCTGAAGTCGTCTTGCTGATGATTTAGATAATGGACCGATTTCTCAAAGTCAGTTTGAGATAGGAATCTAATAACCGTAGATATATATTTTTAAGAGATAGAAAGCAGTTCTGATGACCTTATTGATGTGATTATCAAAACTGAGATCACTGTCCAAAATCATGCCAAAGTTCCTGACTTACTCGCTGTGTTTCAGAGACAGGGATGATAAATATGAACAACAAATATTTCTGTCATGTTTCTGTTCAGTTCTAAAAGGTTTTGAGCAGCTGATGTCATCAATGCAGCTCATTAGATTGTAAACAGGGGTTAGATAAAGTACAACTGTTTGTCATTTGCATAAGAATGGTAGGATATATTATGATTCAACCAAGTGGGAGCATGTAAAGTCTAAAGTAGAATGGACCGTGGACAGACCCGTGAGGAACCCCTGATTGAATTTTTATTTGTGCAGATCTGTCATTAATGACTTTAACGAAAGCTGATTCTGTGCTATGATTGGTTCTGAACCCTGACTGGTACTTATCATAAAGACTGTGAGAAAAAAGGTAATCATTCAGTGGCTTGTATTTTTTCCAAATATTTTTCTGAGGAATGAAAGATTAAGATAATGGATAATAAGTTATTTTTCTTGGTTTACTGGTGAGATTGAAATTCTCACCAGTAAAGCTAGAAAAATTATTCACCAGTTAAAGCCTTGCACCTCTTTACTCGACCCCATCCCTACCAAACTATGCAAATCTGTATTTCGTTGTTTTACAAATCATTTCATAAATATTATCAACAGCTCTCTACAGTCTGACATTTTCCCCTGTTTCTTTCATATGTGCTGCAATCACACCGGACATTGAGCTTGTGATGGCAATTTGATCAGAATGTGAGGAGGACCGCGTACATTAATAGTTTTGACAGGTGCAATATATTTGAGAAATTGCATCAGATAAATTGTCCATCATTTCGTCACATGATAACAGTACTGGTAATGCACACTTTGAAAAGTCACTAATGAATGTATCGGCCGTGCTGGCATTGACGCATATTGATAGATTGGTTGGTATTTGTTTTGATGGATGAATAATCAACATCTGAAAAAATGCAATAATGATCAGAGACAGCAACATCTAGAGCCTTTGTGACTGTGACATCGAGGCTGCCGGAAGAAATTTGATCAAGCATGTGACCTTTCGTGTGTGTGGGCCCAGTCGCATGCTGTTTAAAATCAAAACATTCTTAATAAACCGATGAACTGTTTGGTGTCAGAGTTTTTGCTCTTGTTAGAATGAATATTAAAATCACCTGAAAAAAATAATGTGGTCTAATTTTGTTGTATTTTTGGGGCACAGTTCACCAATTTCTTCCAGGAAGCCATGTCTCAGTCTCAGCAGGAGAATTAAATATTAAACTTAAACATTCAAAAGTCAGATAACTGTGAAATGATAAAGATTTACAATTAAAACTTTTTTTATGTATAACAGCGATCCCACCACCCCTCCTGTTTATGTGGGTGCAATGTTCAAACTACAATTAGTCATCTCTGTGTTACCACTATTTTTAAGCCAGGTTTCAGTAAGAAGCATAAAGTCCAGTTTATTGCTAGTAATGATGTAATTAATAATGTCTTTTTTGCTAATGAGCAGATATTTAAAAGTGCAAATTTTAAATTGCAGGGAGTGACAGAGGGATCAGTGGATCGAGACAGGGTGGGTTTAATGTGTACAAGAGCAGAAGGTCTTTGAGGTCTCCTTACTGGCTTACTGGTGGTAACTGTTCTGTTGTTATTACTTTAATGTGAGAAAGTAGTTTGGGAAAGTTATATAGTGATGTATTAGTAATTGTAGACTGTGATGAGTCCAAATGATCAAAGATACTTGGATTTATGTTATAAGATGAAGAACTCTCACTATGGGAATTTATAATGTTTACACAGAGTCCTGTCTCCACATGAGGTGCAGTTGGAGTAAGTACAGATGGATTAGGGCTGGCATTAGGACCCAGATGACATCAGTAGTAGTGGGTCTGGTCAGTCTGGATGGATTGTGATGAACTGATTTCACCTGCTGCAGTGGGAGCACCTGAGTGGAACATACCATGTTTGAGGAAAGAAGTTTTGTTCTGGGTTCATTTGGATGTATGCCATCTCCTCTGAATAACTGACTGCATTCCCAGAACAGATTGAAATTGTCAGTGAAGGAGACGTTGTGGCTGATGAAAGCCAGGCGTGCAGTGACAGTAACTTGCTGAATCGCCCAACACTACGGCTGCAGGTGGGCACTGAACCAAAACATATTAATCACTGCAGAAATTATCCAATGGAAGGCTCTTATCCAATTGCTCAGTGTAGTGTAAGCATGCAATTTTTTGCCAGGCAGTGTATGGTAAAACTAAACAGCACTGTATGGGTGCTGTGGAGAAAACAGAATCACTTTACCTGCTTTTTTAAATGGTGGGTCTTGTTTTATTTTGAGGAGACATTCGTATTCATTCTCAAGCAGCTTCATTTTCTATGAGGGGAAAAAAAATGGAAATTTCAGCTTTATACAGTACTGTACTTACAAGCTGAGGACATTGTACAAAGCCCTGCACAATAAACACAGATCAAACTGTTTATTTCACTGTGCATATGTTACCCTCTGCCTTTTCTCATGGGTGACTGCACAGAGCGTATAGTTGGTCCAAGTCCTGTTGCTGTCTGGATGATGAAACCACTGGCCATCTGCTCCACAGTACTTAGTTGCTTTTTCTGTAAAGAATAATTAAGAATAATTAATTAAGTGGAATTTTGTTTTACCATCCATCCATCCATCCATCCATCCATCCATCCATTTTCATCTGCTCATCCAATTCAGGGTTGCAGGAAGGCTGGAGCCTATCCCAGCCATCATAGGGCAAAAAGCATGGTAGACTCTGGACAGACTGGTGGTCTATCACAGACAACCATTCACATTCACACCTACAGTCAATTTAGAATTGCCATTTAACCTAAAACCACACATATATGCACTGTGGGAGGAAGTCAGAGTACCCGGAAAAAAACCCACACAGGCATGAGGAAAACATGCAAACTCCACACAAACTCCACACAGAAAGGCCCCACACTTACTACTTGTGTCTTACTTACTTATCTTACAAATTCACCCTTAGAAGGTAACAAGTTATTGGATGAGCAAATCCTTGTATACTTCTCTGCTCACCTGTGGGGTCAAAGTCACCAAAATAATCAGGGCAGTTTTGGGAGGCGTACGTGTCTGCTGGAGTGTCATCCCAGCACAATGATCCATCCCAGTTACGACTGCAATATGGGCCTACAGCACCACCAAAAAAAAAATTTAAAAAAAAGAAAAAATTAGAGGCCTACTGTCAATAAGTCAATAATGTAGATGTTGATAAATAAGATATATTGACCTGATTTTTTATAAGGTGGATCATTCTTCATTTTCTCTTGGCATTTCTTTTCATTTTCAAAGATAATTTTCTCTGTGCTAACCCCCGGAGCCTCCGTGGTTGGCTCTACTGCAGCGTCGCTTTGAAAATCAGGGATTTCCTACTCGGAACAAAAATGATTAGATCGCTGCATATAGAAACTGATGCAAGCTTTGTCTTGTTCAATTATTGTTTTCAGAGAAAACAGCCAATAAACAATTACCTCTAATTTGTCCTTTAAAGTTTGCTGACAGGTAGAGCCGGTCTGGATCCAATTACCTGATTCATCACAATATTTGGTTATTTTTTCTGTAGAAAAAAAAAAAAAGAAAAATATTCACTGGCAGAGCTACAACAGCATAATCCATCAATAATTTTCCTAAAAGCCCCATATACTGTATTAAATCGTTTACAGGCACAGTCTACTGCTCCTGTTTGTTTAGTAGAGAGTTCAGTAGAGATTCTTTGTATTCTTTGGCTGCGCCTTTCAGTGTTTTTCAGCAGTAGTATGTTGGCATAGTCCAAACACATAAATCTCAACCTGAATCTCACCATTACAAAACAACTGTGATTAATTTAGCTCAACAAATATCACCAAAAATATAAAAAATATCACATAGAAAAGTCCACATTTGGAATAATTCTATAGCCAATTATTATATGTCAGGTTTCAAACCACATGTAGTGGAGATAAAGGGCCGGGCCTATCAGCGAGATCATTTTGTTCCTGACAACAACAACTGTAGTCCGACTGCCTTGTCCTCTCTGGCAGCTCATTAACTGTTCAGCAACCACTTCCAACTGTGTGTTTCCCCAAAGGCCTCGTATCAGCAGCATGAGCTTTCAAGGAGCCGTGAGGGTGCCCTTAACACCACAAGCATTTTGGGAAGATCTTTTATGACCCGTCTCTTACAAATCACATTATCCCTCCCTATCCATCTGTCAGACTCAATCATCGCTATGTATTTTTGTAATTCCTCTTTTTAAATTTTTTTTATTCTCTTTTTGTTCTCCTACATGCTCCTCATTCATCTCTCTGTCCTCTCCCTCACCTCTCCTCTCTTCATCCTATTGCATCTCTTAAATCAGACATGACTTGAGTCTGGAGTTCTTCAACTAGACATTATTGAACCTTGTATTACTCACAATGTAAAAACTGCACATACTTTGGAAACTATTTATGCTGCACTCCAAACATCAGTTGTACTTATATAATCACAGTCATTCAATATAAATAAATCTCTGTTTCCATTCTGTCTGACTCAAAGAGTACAACAGGGTAGTGATTTACTTTGCATCCAGTGTATTCATCTGTTGTATTAATCACTTGTAAATATCTTTTTCTGTAGCATTTCATACAGAAGCAACCACGCAACTATGCAGCCATCTAAGTAGTTCTGCAAGGTTATGTTTGAGACACGCTTGAGTTTGTGTTGCCTGCTGATGTGGAATTAAAATGTTAGCACAGAAAAGCCAGCAGGTCTCAGTTCAGGCTACCTGCTGCTGTAATCTAGTGAGAGATGCGAAAAGCTTTCTTACCGGTTGGGTCGAGTTCAGGATGATGTGGACAATTTTGTGTTACAGATGTCCCAGCTGGTGTCTCATCCCAGCACAACAAACCATCCCACATATAATCACAGAACACCCCTCAAAGAAGGGAAAAGGGGGGAGAGAAGTGTAAGGACTATCACAAGTAACACTTTTTTTTTGTTGCATAAGCACACTGTTTAAAAAATGTAAAATGTCTGTTATTTCATTCATTATCTTCTTATTTTTTGTTTGTTGTTTAGAGGGTTTTTTGGGAGGGCTGTGGGGGGGGGGTTAAATGGTAGATGGCAAAAGGTAAAAGGTAAAATTCAGTGTTTGGTTACAAAAAAACAGGAAAATGTGCAAAAATGGTCAATTTTACTGTAATTTCACAGATTTTTTTCAGTTTCAGTGCAGAAGTCAAAACATAATTTCTCTACTGATGTGATTACATTTCACAGCTTATACACAGAAAAGTCATTTCAGGTCTTGCAAAAGTACTACTATTATCTTTAGCAGAAACACAAACACTATTCTGATCCCATTCAGTGATTTCACATCACTCCACCTGTGATGCTCTCCCACAGTTAATGGATTTGGCCTCAAGAATCTTGAAACTTATTTGGGGCCTCTCACCAGTTGTGTTTTCTTGGCGGTCTTTGTGGGACAACTCGAGACATTTGTATTGACCCTGGCTCAGCGCCTGCACACTTTGTCCCTCTATAATGCTCTGCTGAGGACTGAGCGATGGGGCTGAGATTGAGTCAGTGCCTTCCGCCGTCCTGCACTGTGGAGACAACACGACATTAGAGTTGAGAGGAGGACATGCCCTACACTGACTTGGAAATGTAAATGCAATACACAATGTGGACAGGGAAATGTTATTTGTGGTTTCTGCTTGTGCTTTCTGTGTAAATATTATCTTGAATGGTGATGCGGGCGTCATTATAATATTGCTGAGTTTTATCGCACTTGGATGAAGATGTGCATCCGGTGCATAAAGAATAAAAAAATTGGAAAAATGAGCACGGAAAGTTTTTAAAGCATCTCCAAAGCTTTTCTGATGAGGATTTCATTCTGCTTTGAAATTCTGCTCATGCTCCATTTGTGTAACTCATTAAAATGTTTGGGAGCTCACAAAGGACGTTAAGCAGCTGACTTTCTCCCAATGACTCTTATCTCTGCTCTATTGTTTGTGTTTGGAGGTAACATTAAAACGAAGAAGCCTGCTGTGTGAAATGCTGATTTTGATAATGCTGCTCACTGAAGGATAAAGAGCCCATCTCACTGCGACTTATCTTCCCTCTTTTTTTGGCTGAAAATTAAGCCTCTCGGAGGCTTGTGCGCTCACATTTTCCAAATTCTTTGTGGAATTTTAATGCTTTGCGAGGGAGATTGTGTCCACATATCAGAACTAAAATGCAAACCCACAATCCCATGGTTCCCTGTGGAGGAAATACAAATTCTCGTTAGGCCAAAGTGTCACCCTTACCTGCCCGATAAAGTCTTGGAAAATACAAAATACAGTATAAAAAGTGAGAGAGCTGATGTCCCATGTAGCAGTTTAGCAGCCGTACATATGATGTCACTCCAAGCATTGAAGTAAATGACGTCATACATACGACCACCAGGCCACCACCAATATCAACAGCTGAGCTGAATGAGAACAAAACCCCTTTCATCGCCTACAAAAGTTTTTAGTATTCTTGAATCAACATGATAAAACAACATAGGTATATCAGGTGTAAATATTTGGCAGGAATACCTCAATGTCATGCTTGACACTGAGCAGAAAATGAAAATGAAAACATAAACTTCCGTTCCACAGTGGCACTGAAGAAAACCAAATGATTTACCCAATGACTCTCAAAAAGAAATGAAAATCTGTATGCATTTCAAAACGTTCTTTCACCCAGCTGGTGTTGAAAATAATTTTATTACCACCTTAATTACACCAGCAATCACAATTTGTACAAGTCCCAGTTTAAAGTTTGACTTTTGATTGTAATAACGTAATTGGGCACATCATTAAATGACAGAACACCATGCCTAAATGTGTCACCGCCATATGACACACGATTTGTGTTACGATCTGTGACCGATGATTACAACAGCCCCATTAAGCTAATTGCTGACATTCCTCAAACACTGGAGCTGTGAATATGACGCAAATCTCCAAGCCGCATTAAATATCAGATCCTTGGCGCCAGAAGATTTGAGATCAAGATTAAGATCAAGATCTCTATTAGAGTCTTTCTGCTGTAGGCTAATAAGCTCACTAAATACTTTATATGAGTGGTTATTTGACACATTAATGTCCAATTTGTCCAATGTTATTAAAGTGGGATTATAAACTCATAATCATTGAGCATTTGCCAAAAACGTTTATTTTAAAATACACAGAAGCAGGCCTCTAGTTATTTCCTTTATTGCCTCTTAAAAATTAACAATAAATAATAAAAATAATAATCACCAATATGTTTTATCAAACTAATAAGTTATAATGTTCTTCTGTTGTTCATTTGTTGTTTTTGTTTTTGGTTTTTTTTCAAGATTTTAACAGAAGGCTTACCTGCTGCTGTATTGTACATAGTAAATCTGTAATAAATTTTTCCCCATTAAGGACCACATTTTCTACTCTCCACTGACTTTAAATATTTTTTGCTATACATGTAAATGTCCTCATTCTGGTTAAGATTTTGAGACCGTGTACACGGTGGCACAAGCACATAAAACAACCTGTGATTGCTTTGTTTCTCTATGGCTGCTGGAAGGTTATGTTGCTATAATAACAGTAATAAATGTATTTACACAGCACTTTTCAAAATCCACATTACAATGTATGTTCGTGGCAGTAGCGCAGTGGGTTCGCACTCGCTCAGTGCTGCTGGCGTGTAACATGCAGTAACACATACAGTTACAGGTAGATTCTACCGCTGTAAACCGCCGCAGTTGATTTTAAATCAAACAATCAAGATGCAACTGAAGTGCAGACTTTCAATTCAAGGTTTTACAAAAATATTGTATTAATTGTTTGGGAATTACAACCATTTTTATACATAGTCCCCCCATTTTCAGAGGCTCATTAGTAATTGGACAGCTGACTGAGAAGCAGTTTCATGACAAATTAATCAGATAAAAGATCTAGAGTTGATTTCACATGTTAAACTTGTATTTGATAAATGTTCACTTCAGCTCTCCAAAGTGGTCCAAAGAGAAAGAGGTTATCATTAGGCTGAAAAACCAAGATAACCCAGAAAGATAGCAAAAACCTTTGGAGTGGCCAAATCAACAATCTGGTTCATTCTTATTAAAGAAAATGAATGCTCTGGCCAGCTCAGCAACACCAAAAGTCCTGAAAGACCACAGAACACAACTCAAGTGGACAATCACAAAATGCCATGGTTATGAACAACAGCTTCACAACATCTAGTCAATTCAAGAACACTCGAGGAGGTAGGCATGTCATTGTCAGTCAAAAGATGCCTTCATCAATGTAAATACAGAGAGTTTACAACCAGGTGCAAACCACTGGCAACACGCAAGAAAAAGAAGGCCAGATTAGACTTTGCCAGAAAACACCTTAAAGAACCTGATGATGAACTTGCACCAAAATGATGGGAGGAGAAAAGTATGGAGATGGAAAGGAACAGCTTATGAGCCGAAGCATACCACATCATCTGTCAAACATTGTGGAGGAAATGTTACAGCATGGGTTTGTATGGCTGCCAGTGGAACAGGGGTCACTAGTGTTTTATTGATGATATGACTACTGAGAGGAGTAGCAGGATGAATTGTGAAATGTACAGGGCTGTACTCTGCTCAGATTCAACTAAATGCTGCAAAACTGACTGGACAGCGCTTCACGGTGTAAATGGATAATGACCCAAAGCAAACTTCAAAACCAACTTGAGAGCTTCTCAATGCAAAGAAATGGGATATTCTTCGATGGCCAAGTCAGTCACCTGATCTCAGCCCAGCAGAACATGCTTTTCAGTTACTGGAGACAAAACTGAGGGCAGAGAAACACCTGATCCTCATCTACCATCTCTAGCAGTATATAACCCTTGTTCTCCTCTCCGTTTCTAATGGAGCTACTCAGTGTCATAGAGTAATTTAGGCCTCTTAGCCTGATACCCTGTTTCCTTACTAACTTCTTGATTTATGTGCCGTACTTACCTGACCTTTGTCGCAGATTCTGTCCTGGTGTACCTGTTTGCCTTGTTTCTGGACCAACCTACCTGACTTACTCTTGCTCACAAAGAAATACTTACCTGTGGATTTGGAGAGACCTTACCTGCACCAGAGCCTGTGGAGAAGCAGTGAATCATTCCCAGTAATTATACCAATGGAAAACAGAAGTCTTACCTATGGTTCTACCTGTGAACGCACCCACAACCAACCTGTGAGCACAATCTATAAGAATAGTGACTGCTTACCTGCAGTAACTGGACTTGAACGTACAAAAAGAGACTCAAAAACTGTTTGTTGTTTTTGGTTATTTGGTTTTTTTGGCATGTCAAATCATCTGAGCTCATCAAAACTGATGAAAAATATAGTGAAGTTTGGGTTTCCATGGAAACCAATGTTGGGTAACATCTGCATACAATAACACCTGATTTGGATTTACATTTGTAAATGTTTGTATATACACAGATATTGATGGAATTATTTTTGGAAGCTTAAAAATATATTCAGTGATAGGTCCAAATGCACATACACGGATCGTAAGTACGAAACAAAGGCACTGATTTAGTGAGGAAAACATCTTTAAAAAGTACTTTCTCCCATTAAAAACTGCCTTTATTAGCACCTTGCCTTTGAATTTCATCCTGTGACACTTCAGTAGCTGTTTATATGAGACCTGTGGAAATAGCACTGTTTTTTGGCAAAGCGATCAAACTTTTGTAACTGGTAGCAAAACTGACCGTACTACGCATGCAGGGGTCACGAAATAGGAAATCTTAAATGTTGTGACTTGCTGGTCAGGTCGCACAAATTGCCATGGCCAAAATTCTTGCTGCCACAGTAGCGCCCCTTGCCAATTCGCAGGTACCTAACCGTGACAAAGCAACTGAAGGCTGCTGCAGTAAAGGCCTGGCAGAGCATCTCAAGGAAGGAAACGTGGCATCTAGTGACATCCATATGTTCTAGACTTCAGGCCATGCTTATATTTAAAGTTATTCTAGTTAGTCCAATTACTGTTGAGCCTCTGAAAATGGTAGGCCATGTATTTAAAAATGGCTGTAATTCCTAAACAGTTATTGTAACTGCAATTCAACCACATCTTTATCTTTTGATTTAAAATCCGCTTTGATGTACAAAGGCAAAAATTTCAAAGTAAAAAAAACCAAAAAAAACTATTGTCCAAATATCTGTGGATGTGTCATTGTACATACTTGTGTAAAAAAGTGTGAGCTTACCACCAGGAGAAACCAAAGGATCCAAGCAGAGCCCATTAACCTCATATCTTCCTCTCACAGGCAAATCTCTAGAGACAGGGAGGAGAACAACACGTTAAACCTATCAGAAAAACCATGAAGGTGACTGACTGAACAAACATTGGGCTGTTTCGAATCAGGATTACAGCTTCTCAGGAGAAAACAGTCACAGCAATCATTCATCTGAAATGCAAAACACTGCAGCAGCGCTGCAGTTTGTGACATTTCACTCCTCTCCTTTGTGCGTGTGTCTGCAAGACAGTGAGACAGTGTGTCTGTCAGAATGTGAAGCAATGAGTAACTTTGCATTGTGAGAGCAAAAAAAATGATGAAAAGCACAGACAAACACGCAGCAGAGACCAAAATAGTCAATGCTCATTAATCATCTTGTGCTGAGCCTCTAGTTCAACGGGACGACAGGAGCAGATCGGCCGGTTTAGTAACTGAGTGCGTGCGAGATTAAAATTCAATTCAGGTCTTTTTGCTCAGGCTAACAGAGTCCCTATTGCAAGGCCATCATTCTGCAGTTTGAACAGTTACAATGACCTACTGGTTGTTCTGCACACCCCACAGCGGCCCAGGGGGCAGGGTGTTCAGCGGATACGCATGCATGAGCCAGTCTTATAAATCACCATGAAAGCACAATTTATAGTATTTGTTTGGCTACAGAGGCACACTGATGGTAGGCTACTTAGCTTTAGGATGACAAATATACCTGGCTCTGCCAAGAATTTAAGCCTAGTGGTGCTGATGTCTGAACGGGAATCCCAGTCACATGCAAACTATCTGTAGAGGTCGCAGTGGGCCTTCTAGCATCAAATGAGGCCGCTTATAAATCTTAGTTCCAGCTTCGAATATAAAATAAAACTCCATATTTTTAGAGATATTTTTCATGTAGAGATATTTTTCATGTTTCTGTGTTGTGACAATTCCCGGGTTTGCTTTACATATGAACATGCTACGACTGAGAAAATAGAAAATTAATTGGAACATTGCATGATTATATAATTTATTTGCTGTTTTAAAAACAAAAAACTCCTGAGGCCAAGGTAGTGGTTTCAAATGTATGAGTAGATCTGAAAAACTGAAAATCCTAATGATGTTTTAAATAAAAAAAGTTTTGAAAAAGTTTGAGAATCGATGCTTAAAATATGACTGAAATAACCCCAACCCCAATCCTACCTATTTTTAATACAATACCAGACCAGAGTTTACAGGAGATCTTTTCTGGGTCCACCTCAGTGAAGCTGAAGGTCACAGCAACTAAGCACTTTACAGTGCTGCTTTGAATAGGAATATAGGGATCGTTAGCAAAAGCGATGACATGACAGACGAGGGAGAAGTATGGATCCCAAAATTGCCTCTCGAAGGAGAAGATCCATGAAAACCACTGCTACTCCAGCACAGAGACTCAATAATCCTCCTAATCACTGCTGGGTGATCATGAGCATGTGAATTTATCTAAAAATTGATAAATTGACATTATTCACTTCAGGCAGGCTAGAAAGACATCATCGAGTATGAATTTAATTATCTGGCAGAAAAAAATGTTATTACTTTATTACTTGTATGTAAAATAAATAGGAAAGCACTGTAAATTTTAAATGTCACTTATCCCTATGTCAATCCCTATACCCCTATATCAATATGAATATCAATATTACTCTCTCTGTGAAATGAAGCTAGAGTTACAAAAGGTTTTAGCCTAGCATATACACTGGAAGCACTGGGTATTGCTAGCCATTCACCAGAGGTTTAAAAAAAAAAAAAACTCAAGCAGACCAGAAAACACACCGACAGGTTTTTGAGGCACCTATTTCATAATTTAAGTAGGATGCGATCTGCTAAGAAGGCATTGTTATAACATCTATAGGAACTAGATATGTTGTTGGAGCCGGGTAGGAGTTGGGACTGTTTGAGGCATCAATAACTCTTGCAGTATTTCAACATTATAACGCACTCTCTGCCCATCAATAATAAATTTGACAGCTGCACGTTTCAAATCTTAACAGCTCAGCTTCACACGTGACAGGACTCAAACTCAAATCTCCAGGCTATATTTGACTTTCAGTGGGAGGAGGTTAGGGCTTTTTTTTCTATAGTTAGGCTATCCTTTCCCATTAGCTCCATGTACGTCTCTAAAAATAGACCCCGGAGCATTTTGCAGGCGAATGGATCCAGTGCGATAAGAACAGAGAGGCATGAAGCTCCCCACGCTCCCCGTAGAGAAGATGAGAGAATGCGCTGAAACGGGATGAATGGGTACAGAGTAGAAAGTAAGCAGCATAACAGTGCTGTTTAGGACTGAAAGCTGCTGTAGATCAAGTGAAAGGTTAATTAGTTACAGTGGGGATTTGCAAGAATCTTTTGCAACATTAATTACATTCTAAAATACTTAGAAAATATGGTGGATCAGTTTATTCTGACTGGAAGTGTAAGGCAGACTCTAAAGCAGAGGGTCTTTAGGTTTTATACATACAAGAAATTCAGAGTAAGGACATCAGCTGCTTCCATCATCTCTGTTCTCTTTGATTGGTGATTCCAATAGCAGATTTCTTTTACAACTGGTATCTAAATTTGTGTCTTTTTCATTAAATAAACTGCTAATGTTCAAAGGACGTGATGTCCGCTTCATATGTGCTATTCTTATTGGTAATTTATGTGTTTTCCCTCAGTTTTTCCTCTCCCTCATCTCCCTTTTTCTCCCTCGCTTTATGTCATCCTTATATCAAACTGACAGCAGCAGACAGAGCCACCCATCTCTTCGCTTTCCTCTTGCAGTGAGCGGTCACAGGCACTGTGACAACACAGATTTGTGCTGACATCACATCAGTGATGGAAGATGCGGCGGCCCGATGCGGCTTCTCCTGACTCACCGTTTCAGGCCCCATCGCTCAGGCTGAAGGGTACAGCCACACGGACGTGATTTGGCAGTCTCGTTCTCGGGTCGCGATAAATGAGTCGGATTACAATGCAAGCTCAGGTGGATTAGTTTGATAAACGGACAGATTGTGGACATTACCCGCAAGGCCGTTGTATAATTCTTGCCTAAAGAGCAAAATATTTGCACTCGTCTATAATCTGCATGATCTACAAGTGAAGGACTCTCCTTACTGCTACTCAAGTTTAACAGCACATCCATAACCACTCTTCTCATGAAGTTTATATACTGTATACGATATCAAGGCCTCCTGGCATTCTGGCTGTGCTGTCAAAGAGAGTGACAGACGTTGGAAAAAGTGAGTCCTCTGTGCTTTCTCTGAATGTTGACATAAAGGCAATGTCTAGAGTCATGGCAATACATGTTACACATACACAGTAAGTAAGAGACAATGATTAAGATTAAGAGTTTACAATGTGGAAAAATCCTGCAGTGATGTGAAATATATTTCTTTTCTTACTGCAACAGAAAGAAAACAGTGGATTTAAAGACGCACACGTGCTTTAAATTCTTCACTAAAAAGCCCATTTATATCATTCAAAGCACAGAATTCAATTTCACAGACTGAATGTTTACCAACTGAGTTTTCACAACATTTCTTGCAATAAATTGCGTTGTCATGTGTGTGTGTGGGTGTGTGGGGGGGGGCTTGTAATGAATAAACACATATATCACCGAGTATTCAAAGTCTCTGCAGGTTTACTTTCAAACTATAAGACATTTTAACAATGTCAAAAAATAAGAACAAGTGAAAATAAAAACTTTTGCAATGCTGTGCCTGTGTGGACTGATCAGGCAGGTCTAACACTTTGCTCTGAGTCATGTTTTGAAGTTAGCATACTGTATGTCTGTCTTTGGTGGTTGAGGGGGGGGAATGGGTAAATGGTGAAATGTGAATGCTTTACAGCGAGACTTGTTCGTGCTCTTAAAGTTTATCGCCCATCTAAAAATATACCAAATGCCAAATGTTTCGCCAATTAAGGTAAAAAGAACAAGCTTGTTTCGTTTCCTTTCCATGCATTTACCTCCTCCGCCGCCTCCGTATCCCACTTTTCTCTACATTCTCATTTCCTCTCTGGCCTTTTTTTCCCCCTTCCATATATCTTCTGCTCCTTTAATCTGTTTCCCTTATCGCCTACTTTCTCTGTCGCCCTCTCATCCACCTCCCCCTGTCTTCACTCCAGCTCCCCCTTCTCCTTGCACTCTTTCCCTTCTTCCACAATCTCCCGCTTAAAAAAGGCTCTGCTTTCCTTCCTGCTCCACTTGCCTCTTTCTGCCCCTTTTCCAGCTTCTTTTTCAAACCTTTTTTTTTTTTTCTTGCTCTCAATGCAGGCCTAAAATTTTTGTCGGCTAGAAAATCAGTTAAAACATTAAACAGCTTCATGTTATGGTGCATGTTTTTTTGGTTTTTTTTTTTCCCCAGCTCACTTTAGGATAGTACTATTTCTAAGTTTTGTTCTGCAGTACATGTGACAGAGAGATCAGAGAACATTCACATCAGCTAAAATATTTACTTCAGAGAAAGAGTGCACTACTGTTCATACTGGATTCATATTACAGTCGACTGCGGCTCAGGAGTCTAGAAATTGGAAGGTCAGTGGTTTGACATCACATGTAAGTGTCCTTGAGCAAGATACTGAACCACAAATTGCTCCCAATACATCCAACAACGTGTGCATGATGGTTAAAAAGTGTATGTGTGAAAGTGTATGAAAATGTGTTTGTGTGCAAATGCAGCCTGTTGTGTGAAGTGATTTGAGTGCTCAGAGTATAAAAGCACTACATCAATAGCAGTCCATTTGCCATACTTTCTGTAGCTTAGACAAATGGGACTATTTTCAGTATATGTGGGATAAAATGCAGTTTGAGTACAAGTGGAAGTTAATGGCTCTGGCTTGTGATGGAGAGATATGAATATGGTAAATAAATAAATAGCAGTGTTCAGTTAACTAGCCCGAGCTCACGGCACATTGATGTCTAAAGCAGGCAATTATTGCACCTGTGCTTTATCTGAGGGTAAATACTTTAAGCTCTTTTCCAGTGTATGGGCTGGATTATGGTTGCTGAAAATCTCACTGTGAAGCTGTTAAATATTTTACAGATGTAAAACTATCACTGTTGTGTAGCCATGCACCTGCCAGTAATGATAGATAATGACAGTGATTCATTACTGTCACTAATTTCAATTTACTTGAATAAGCTTATAGAAAGATAGACTTGAGCTCAGATTATTGGTACGGCCCTCCAAAACAGTCCCAGTTTTTCATGTGGCCCCTTCAGAAGATTAAATTGCCCACTCCTGCAATAAGGTCTTCCATAGTTTATGTATATCTGCACTATTTTCTTCTCTTGCAATGAAACACCTCATAAAAACGTCAATATTTATTTGGGGAGTACAGTTTACAG
This sequence comes from Archocentrus centrarchus, assembly GCF_007364275.1. Lineage (NCBI taxonomy): Eukaryota > Metazoa > Chordata > Actinopteri > Cichliformes > Cichlidae > Archocentrus > Archocentrus centrarchus. The sequence continues at coordinate 21,187,436 of NC_044356.1, forward strand.
CACAAATTTTCCTTATTTAAACTTCCAAAATATTAGAGAGAGAGGCGCAAATAGTTTTGCTTAATTACTTGCTGTCACTGCACTTTTCACACACTGGCACGGACAAACAAAATGCCAGAAATAGGCAGTTCAACCTTACAGCATGTAAGGTTGAACTGCCTATTTGTGGAGACTTTGAGCTTAAAAACACCTTTCATATATTGATTCTGGAGAGCTGTGAGGTCAGCTTATTGGTGGGGTCCTCCACAACAGTCCCAGCTTCTAATGCGGCCCATTGGGAAATTTAATTGCCCGCCCCTGTCCTAAGGGATAGTGAACGAGGCTGTAATTTTGGATACGGCACAAGCCTTGTGCTAAATAACATATGGCTGCATTAAGATTATTCAGGGACTGAAACATCTGACCTGGTTTTAATTGAACGTATACGTACACTTAACTAATCTACAGGTGCAGCTGAATCTGCACCACCCACGTAGACCATGCAGCAGGAGGGTCTCGACGAGCAAATCAAGGCTGCTGCTGATTCTGTGGTACAGTGTGCAGATGACCAATGGAAGACCACACACATTTTGGCATGGAAACTCATCTCCATGTTGAGTAAACAAATTAAGATGCAACTGAATACAAACAGCAAAACTGACTGAACAATTAGCTCCTTCAGCATAACGAGCCTCATCTTCAGGAGGTCAGGATTTAATTGCAGATGCAATCTTCCCACTTCCTGTATGTGTCATGCATTTTAGGCATTTGAGTTCTCTAATTACTTTCCAGTGAGAGCACAAAAGAGATTTTCATTTAAAACCCCTTCCTCACCCCGCCCTCCCTGCCCCCTTTTGTTATTAAAATCTCTGTTGTTTGCACCCAAGTACCTTTCTGAAACTGGGCCTGTTATTTAGCAGCGAAGTGGCAAGAATATGGTAAGAGGGGATGAAGCAAGAAAGCATTGTTTGGTCTGTGTTCCAGCTGGTCAGAACAAGTCTCCTGTAATAGAAAGACTCTCCCTAGCTCTGTGTAAACAACTGATTTACACCTGACCTTTAACTCCATGACATCCCACACATTTCCTCTCCTAGACTAGAAGGAAATTAAATGGGTAGAGAGTAGAAAGACGAAGGATTTTAAAGGCAGATGAAGAAGGGATACAAGGAACAAGCCCATTTTGGGAACAGTCCATCACAGTCGAGACTTCCAGATACACTTACTTAATCTGCTGCCCATGATCCCAACGTTTTATTTTCTTCTAACTAAAATGGTCTCTTTTAAAGCACCAGAAGCATGCATCATATGTAAATTGGAGTTAACTGATGTTTGCCAGGCAGATGGGGAGCCATCTCACCATTTCCCTCACAGGGCTTAACTGTGACTACATGGAACAGGTTGGAGGCTCCCAAGCCACTCTTCAGCTCCAACAGCTAATAACTCAACTGTGGTGAGCAATAAAAGGTGTGCCTGTGCAGGACAACTTTTCTTTGTTTTTTTTTCCCCTACATCCCAAAGTGATTTTTTTTTTCCATTTATGTAACATCGCTAAAATAGCCTAAGTTGGGCTTTACACTGTCTGGACCATGCTTTGGAAGGTTGGTCACGTACTGTATGTTGCCCGCTATAAATAAAATACAGTGCCGATTTTTGCTTCTGAGCTGTGTGTCTCCTCAAAAATAACAAATTATGTACACCCACAACTTGTTCTTGAAAATCTCAGATCAAAGAAAATGTAGGTCAGGAGATGGTATCAGCGCAGCCACGGAAAGAAGAGCAAACGCTTGGCTGCATAAAATCAACCCTCCTGGCTGAAGAATAATATGTATCTACAAGTCTTTTAAACAAAGAAGTCTTTAGCTGGATTTTCCCAACATCAAACACAACACTGTAACAATATAGAAATGGTATAACTTTAGCAACTTATTCTTTCCCTATTCATACGTTCAGCAAATATGCATACAAATATATAATTTATTTAAGCAGCTGAATATCTGGCTTGTTTTCCCGATGAGCACATGCAATCTCCTTAAATCTCCTTTTTGCTCGATTTTGCTCTCCACCAACTCCAAAATATTTTCCTCCTAAGCTCCGAAACAAAGCAGCTTGCTACGGACTTTAAAGTTGTGCTGCTGCGCCACTTTCAGAGCACTGAGAATGAACCAAAGAAGCTAAAAACTCTGCAGAGCATAGAAGAACAGATGGATGATAATTCTTGCAACAAATCAGGGATGGCTTATGAATACAAAAACATTTGTTTTCTTCTTCAAATTGAATAAATTCAGAAGGAAGCACAACTGAGCTCCAAAAGCAGACTCCTCCTCTGCATTCAGTTACATGCTCTGTATGTATCCTGGCAGCCATTTTGCTTTGATTTTTGCAAATTCTCCCACAACTTCCTCTCACGTCTCACTCTTTGGCTCTCTTTTTCCCCTTCTCTGTTTGTCTATTAAGGTCATGGTTGTCTTTGCATTAATATGCAGAGGGACCACCAGAGCTCCAAATTCCTCACCCGTCTCTGTCTGTTTTGCAGCTGAACCAACCGCCCAGTCTGGACTGTCTGGCCAGCTTTAGCTCTTTGTTCTTTCTGCCCAAAATGCCATGAAGTAATGGCTCTTGCCTTACAAAAATACATGTTCTACATGCCTTAAATAACATCAGTATCATCGCTGTATGGTACAGCAATTCCACATATCTAACAATGGAAGTTTTATTTGATGAATGGCCTGTAGTGACATTCATCCAGCTACATGAAGCATCATGCAAAAATCAGAGATTTAAGTTAATTCATTTCTCTCTTTTTTTTTTAATTTTTCATGTTTCATTTCAAATTTCAAAACTTCTTAATTACCAAGCAAAAAAAAAAAAGAAGAAAAAAACCACAACATTTTTCTTTGTTTATTTTCTATAAGTTTTTAACTTGAAGATGTCAAACTGTCCGTTCTTTGAATCACTGTGGTTTAGTAATGATGCAAATAGGCAAATACTCCCTTGCAGCATGTTCATAAATGATTAAACTGCTGATGAAAACTCTACTACATGTACAAGAAACAGTCAGTCTATCACAAAGCACACAGCGTTGTCACCACGGGCTAAAGATGGAAAAGTCGTCAGCATCACTGAGGGGGGCAAATTTTGCTGGCTCAATGGCCAGATCGCACCCTTAGATGTGCGAGTTGGCTGCGATGAGCAGGGCTCCGTGAGCAGCTGGGATTCTCGGTCTGCATCACTGTGTCACAGTTTCCTTCAGTTTTTGTAGAGTGAAGCTTAAAAAAAGGTGATCTGTAAACTGAAGCAAATGAGCTTCAACTTCAACTAAATATAACATCCAGTGATGATTTTATTGGGCTTATTTCACTTTCTTTCTGGATTAGGAACTGGATGTTAAGGGTTAATATATAAGTTGGCATTTAAGAAGCATGGAGGATCAAGATGCATTTAAGCTGCATTATGGGAAGTGTAGGGAAATACATTTTATTGGATATGTCTGACCAAGCATTTTCTACAGGCTTTCTATTTTCCCTGCAATAAAGACTTCTAATTATTTGTCGATTATAAAAACTTTATTCCCTTCAAATGCTTTGGAAATGCACGCTTCTGATCTATTTTTGATTCCGACACAGCAAATCAGTCAATCAAGAGAACAAAAATAATTACAGAATAATAATCAGATGTTAAACACTGCTAGTCATGCAACCTAGCTCAGTTAACAAAAGAAGAACACTGGTGTGATTACTGCTTTCAAAGCTTTCACTGATTTGCATACGGGTGATTAATTCCTACTAGTGTCACTGCATCCCAAGGGCCGCTGCTGAAGTGGTGTTTACTTAAAGACCTAGTTTCATGGCGATCTGATGTCTCACTTCCTCGAGCAGAACTGTGTCAGGTTGCAAAAGCTTTGATCTGAAGAGACGCAGCAGGGAACTGATGTTAAAACATTCTTATTGTATCACATTACACAAAAAGTAATATTGAAAATGAATTTAAAAGATTTCGTGGGTAATGGGAATCAAATGGTCACCACCTACAACCAATGCTAACTAAGTGCCATAAAATTGCACATGCAGCACACCTTACTCGTGCCAATAAACATGTCAGGATTTCGAGTGAGTACAGAGACCATTCAGATATGTTTACTGAATATTTACTCAGTTATATAATCCCCTGAATTAGATTTTCTTCTCCTAATCCCAGTTAACAAAGAAGTTTGTTTATGAATGGAAGCTTTGTTCTGTCAGACGAGCGGCTCCCTCCCTGACACTGACACCTCCCCATTAAGGTTTTGTTTATTTCCTGAAATGATTATGATAAGCGTCACCTTATACTTTCAGCTTCTCTGAGGTTCAGGTGCTTACAGACATCTGCCACTGAATGGAGGGTATTTTCAGGGGATGAAAGTCCTTTCATCTGTCAACCTTTCCTTTCCCCAGCCTCTTCATTTCCTCTTGACTTTCCACTGAGCACATATCTCATCTGTCAAACAACCAATGACATTTGTTTGTCTCATTTCCCAAAAGCAGAGCGTAGAGGACAGATGGCAAATGCAGTACAGCCTCTTCCAAGTTTGGGTTCAGTGTTACAGAACTTCACTTCAGAAGTTCACTAAAATATTTACCAGATAGTTTGACATCATGGGGAATGCATTTATTTTTATTTTTGCTCTTAGTAAAATAATACTTTAAAAAACTATTCTCATGTTTATGTGTCAAACATACAGAAACATACAGATGATAAATACTCAACTTCAGATGTGCTGGCAGGCAAATATGTATTTGGACATAGCGTGGCTATGCTAAGATGCTATAAATTAACCAGTTGGCTGTAACCACAGACGTGAGACATCACTGCTCTCAAAATGTCAAAGAGAACTGAAATTTCTATCTAAGTGAATAACTGGATGACCTCTTCGTGCTGCCCATCTGGAGATTCTCGGGCTATTTTTCCCACGTTTTCCTGTTCCCGCTGCAGGCGTCAGAAGCCCAGGCTTGGTTCTGCAAGCCGAGTCTTTACTTACAAGATCAAAGAGTGTATCTTTACTCTAAAGTGCCACATTGAAGGCATAAAATGAGTAAAAGAGAACAAAATGAAACTGTGCAGTCATATTGTGCCTTTGTGCAGATCATCTTAGCAGAGAAGAGTTGCTGCAAATCAAAGATAAAAGATAAGTCCCTCTGGATCAGGGATTGCAATCAGTCCTAAAATGGATCCTGGAGGGCAAGATCAGAGGCCCCAGGGATGGACATCGAACTTAATCCTACTACTCAATCTTGAACTCAAACAAGACAGTTTAAAAAGCATCAGAAAGAAAAGGCTTATTCGGATGGAAAACGATAGGCGCCTATTGGAACAGCTAATAGCTCTGGGATGTACACTGAGTAAATGGAACAAACATTCTCAATGATAAATCAGGTTAGGTGGGAGGAAATTTAAGAAAAAAAAAAGGTTGATAGAAATATCCCTGCTACAGCAACCACATTAAAGACACAGCACAGTCATTGCAACAGAGGCTCAGGGGGCATCTCATCCCCGAATGATCCAATAAGACTTCAAATTGAAGATAACACAACACATACACACCCTGAACGACATTCGCTTTTAATGGATGCAAACTACTACAGTTATGTCTATAGCATTTTTACAACTATCATAGAAAAAATCGTTAGCAGATATGGAAACACATTTCCAAGAGACCAACCGTTTCCCTCAGGCAATACATACGCCACATAAATCCTGTACTGTACTATATCACTGCTATTGACGCGTTCTGCCTGGGGAGAAGAAATCCACAATGCCAAGGACGACCATTTAAAATGGGCTGTCAGATGAGCAACTGCGCAAAAATGTATGTGCAACACAAAGTACTTGGGAAAAAAAAAAAAAAAAAAGCCAGTTACAGTGCTCACGCCTTCAGGGCTCTGGGGCACAATAGCCTATTTTGTTAAGCCCTATTAAGGAGTAAACTATATGCATATGATTTCAGATGATACAAAAGCTGCAGAAAAATGGGAGCGGATGATAAACCATTATCAAACACTGTATGAGTGAGTGTGAATGAGAGGGGATTACAGTATCGCACGCTTCGCGCGTGTGACTGTGAACGTGTAGAGAAACAGCACGAGTGGATCTATAATTACCTCCGACTAAATTTATGACGAGGTGCAACTGTGTGATTACATTCCAAAGTGTTACAACCTACTTAACACTCGTGTAAACACACCGCTGTTGCACGTGTGTGAGTCCTAGAGTGCATTTGAGTGTGTGGTCCAAGTATGACTCACACTGTGGGGACATAAATTTTTTTATGGAGGCTTTTTTTTTCTTTAAGGGGACAAAAAGAAAGTACATTTTAAGGTGAAGACATGGTTTAAGGTTGAGTTTATAAAGCAGTTGTTACAGATTTGAGTAAGTGCTGTGAAGACAGAGAGAGAGAGGATATTACAGTCCACTGCATTCAACTGCACTCTTACATGTCTGCATGTATGACAAAGAGCAATTTACTATAAAAGTAAGTAGGCAGTAAATATATACCTGTGCTGACTACAGAAACTCACTAAGCAATCTTTTTCTGTCTCCAGATGTAGACATCTGGAGACAGAAAAAGATAACTAAATCTGCACACTGTAAAAAACAAACAAAAGAATCTCGCCCTTGATTTCTGTGTTCATCCCAGTTACTGTTTCCCTGCTTTTACCTTCACTGTCACAGAGTCACAACATCCCTTACCACTGCTGTGCTGACGACACACAGCTATATCGGTGATCACACATTATCCCATTTAATCTCTCTTGAGAATGGCAAATTGCTGTATATAGCAAAAGTGAAACTTCTTCCTCCTTTTTGGAGCTCTGGAGACTGCCTGCATGCTTTTCTCTCTTCCTGTCTGTCTTTATATGGGACTGACAGTCAGCCATCCGTGCTTTTTCTGCAGGAAAATGCAGCCTGAGATTCCTCACTGGACCAAGAGGAGAGACCCTATTTCATTCTAAATAAAATATAAATACATTCCTCTGTAAAGCACTTAATTTAGCCTTGTTCTTAATGGGTTCTAAAAATAAAATTACTATATATATATATATATATATATATATACACACACATAAATATATTTATATTATATAAATAAAAATAAAATGCAGGGATTAACTCATTTCAAGCTCTAGAGGTACCTTTTTGTGCAGCATAGCAAATGGCAATCTCCAATCCTGCCCCCGCAGAAAAAAATCAGTGAGTTCTGATTATTGTTTTGTTGTTTTGTTAAATATATAAGTACACAATGTCCATCAGCACTTTCAATATGTTCATTTTAATGCAGAGGGGGAAAATGACATCATGAAATGTCAAGTCCTGTTAGTGAACACACAGAGAAAAGAAAATAGAAACTCAAAAAAATTAACTAGAAAAAAATTCATTGTGACAGAAAAACGTGGTTTTATTTATATTAGTATAAACAGTTTATTTCTGTTTGAATTACCTTATAAATAATAGCATGCTGAATACCAGAGGTTCTTTAGACTAATTTCCTATTGTTCAGCAGAGCAGCCTCAACCTGAGCTATACACACACACACACACACACACACACACACACACACACACACACACACACACGCAAACCACTTCCACTAGCTTCATTGCTTTTAGCCATCTGTTCTTCTCACTATGAATACGAATGTCTCCCGTAATTATGACAATTTCACTAACATATGCGGGATGAAGCAAACTACTTCAAAAAGTTCAAAGAAAATGTCGGAAGTTTTGAGAGATGGTAAAAAAAAAAAATATCAACCTTGATTGGAGGCAGCAGATAATGAAAGGCCTGAGCGCTGCTGCCTGAGCAGAACTGCCTGGAATGAAACCAAGCCCACAAAAAGTTCCCAGATCATTCACAGACATGGGCAAGAGGACTTTTATTGTGCCTGAATAACAGATCTAATTACATTACTGAGAATGGAAAGGAGGCAGCTTTGCTATATGTGCATCTTTGCTGCAAAATCATTTGTATACTATCAGTCACTGCAAAATTTCCTTCCTTTAAGCATATTTCCATGTCCATCATACATCAGTATGATACCTTTTGAGTCTTCAGTGTGACCTAAGTTTGAGTGACACGTAGGTCACACACTGCATGCAGAATATCTTCTTGTAAAGTCCACTGACTCTGCAAGAGTGATCAAAGGAAGTTTTGGGATTATACTGTTACTTCTAATGTGTTTCCCGCATTCACAGACCCAATTCACAAAGTTGTTGCTAAATGTAATGCAAAATTGCAGTGTTTTTTTTTTGTTTTTTTTAGTGCAGTTCAAGGAAGTGCTCAAAACAAAACTCTTGTATTTCATGGGAAAATTGCCAGGTCCACTTTTCTTCCTTACCCTCAGCAAATGTTTTCACTCGTAGAAATGATCAGAACCAGTGAGCTGAGGGGAAACTGACACTTCTGACTTCATAAATAGGAAAACTGACTTCAAAATATTCCACTAATATATATAACAATCTCAATCAAAAAAATATAGCCTCAGAACAGAGGATTTCTCAAAACCATGATGTTTAACTTCACGCTCTAAGATAAGCACAGTTATCTTTTCAGAATCTGTGTTTTCAGCTGCCTGAAAAGCTTTGATTTTTCCAGATTACTATGATAGTAGAAGAGCGAAGATGTGTGGGTATGTGTGCGTGTGTGTGGGTGCAAATCTATCAATCTCGTTGCTTTGAGGACATTTTGTCAGGTGTGCACATTATCAAAGAGTAAAAAAATGCCTCGAGATCAGAGCACAGTTTCTTCAAAGTGATGGATGCAGGGACTGTCTCGGCAAACAGAGGCATAAATACATCATCAAAACCTGTTGTCATGCAGTAGAGGTTACCACAGACTGTGCACACTGAAAACTAGGCTAACTCCAAGTTGCTGGTCTAAAAATAACTGATGAGATCATTATTTAAGGCTGTCTTTCATTTTTCTTTTACACCTTTTAAATAAAACAGAAATACGGGCTTCTGTGCAAAAGCTCGAACTGCGCATGCATTCACTTGGAGAAAGGCCTGAGTGTTTTATCACAGCACAAGTTCTTTGTCCGCAGAGGGTGAAGGTATTTTTCTGCATGTCCTGCTGGCTTCACGCATTAACACACTCATCCACAGACACACAAAACCTTGCACAGGTTTGCAGAGGTGGAGAGAGTCACCCGGTCTCCCATTTCCTCTGTCTGATACCATTATCATTATCTGTGCTATGCTCATGGCAACCATTTAGAGCCCAGAAAGAGTATGGCTAGCAAAGAACACTGCAAATTGGCCCGCTATTAACTAATCAGTGGATGAATGTACATTGATGTGCCTGGTGTTGTGCTCTGTTACTATTATAGTAAGCATCATAATAGTCCATTAGCACCATCCAAATGAAGTTTCATTGTGTAGATGTGCTTTTCCAAAGTGCTCCCATCACGCTACTCAATCTACAGAATCCTCACTCTAACTGAAGTCAAACTGATGGACATTTTATAATTACTTGAGTAATTACCCAGTTCTTTAATTTCATCGTAAGTGACGTATAACTGTGTTACAAGTTGCACATTATTCCTTAAATTTGATTTCACTTAACGGGTAGAGTCTTGGTCTTATTAGGCTGCATGAACTTTTTTGGGAACATTTGTGTTTTTATGGAAAATACAATAGATAGATAGATAGATAGATAGATAGATAGATAGATAGATAGATAGATAGATAGATAGATAGATAGATAGATAGATAGATAGATAGATAGATAGATAGATAGATAGATAGATAGATAGATAGATAGATGGTCAATACATTTTTAAATCAAGATACAGTATACTTTCTATTAAAAACAAATATAGGATGCGACTGAGGTTTGAATCCTCGCCTCTCTTGCATTTTTCCCAAACCCATTTCAACAACAAAATCATGTCTATTTTTAAATCGGTGCCACCTACACGTCATGGCCATGCAGTGCTTTTGCTACATTTTTTGGTATTTTCTGAATGATTTATATTATGTACTGCAGATGACTAACTCCCCCACATTTTTACACTGAGACACATTATACTTTTTATAAATGTTGAATTATTATCCCAAACAGTCGTCCAAAGATTGGTGAGCCCATCCCATCTTTTCTCTGCAAAGACTAGGCTTTCCTGGCATGGAGAAGGTCTAAGGTGTGATCGCTTAACCTGTTTTGTTTTGGGGTTTTTTTCTACCAAGAGCCTTTTACGGTCACTTTAAAATAAAGTTTGAATTAAAATGACATAAACAGAAAAACTTCGCCCCTTCAGATCTTTAGAGCCAGTTCAGAGTGAAGAAAGATGGTGACAGATGTGCTGATCCTAGGCCTGCTCTGTCATCTAGGTGACTTACAGTGCTCTGTATTGCCTCCCTCCATCTGCAGCTCATAATTCATATCTTTAAAGATAACTTTACCCTTTTTTTTTTCATTCCAGAGAAATAAATTAAATAAATAAATAAAAACCATGCGCACATTCTTCCACACTCATGAAGTGAGGACCTTTCATAGGAGGTGCCTAACGTTCAAACCCTTTCAATCCTTAAATCCTTAAAACAGAATGCTTACTTCTTGCTACTTTTTTTGATGAAATATTTTTCCACACAATTCTGCTCAAAGAAGAAGAACAAAATCAGTTTATGGCGATGATGTTAAGTCTAGCATTTTTGCTAAGGCAGTCCCTCTTTCTCTTAATTATCCATTGGTTAAACGTCTAAATCAGCATAGATTAAGATGTATAAATAGTCATTAAGTGAATATCACAAACTTTGAAAGCCTCATAGCCACATACAGTACAGATCCCCTTAGGCTAGCTATGCCTTTTGTTCTAAATTGCCACTTGCACCATTGTGCACAAAGAGGAAGCCCACCGCAGCTGAGGACTATGGGAAAGCAATTAAAGAAGTATTTTGCTGCTGGACTTCAGCTGAAAGGCATTAACAACAATTCCCTTCTGGGCAAAGTGTTCCCAGTATGGTCTGTTGGGTCAGGGAGTGGGCTGTGTCTGGGTGCTACAAACTGTAAACAGAAGGAGAGACACAAAATGAGAGGGATGGATGCTGTTATTCTGAGCACACAATTTAGCCGTCAGGATTTCTAAAGTAGCAGCGCCAGTACTCCAACAGGCCTTCAATATTTTGACCTGAGGGTAAAAATGTAAAGAAATGAAAAGAGGAAGCAATAAAAGGAGTAATGGGAGAGAGTGGGGTAGGGTAAATGAGCAACCGTTACAGTACAAATTCAATTAACATTAGGAGCAATAACAGGCTGAATGAAAAAGCCCAGTGACAAAGAAGACTACAGATAAAGCAGTTAGTGTGATCATAGAGGTTTTGAAGATCAGAGTGATTGTGCTGCAAATTACTTTCTCTTTATACAACAAGTCCCTAAAGTCTCATTCTGAAGCCCTCTCAGGCCCAAAAAGAGTCAGCCGGGGCTACAGCTCCACCTCCCTATAACTGTACTAACACCAAAGGTTCTTCATGGTGCTATCGTCTTGGTGTGTGACTACCAGCCCACACCAGAGTTTGTGGAGGTCAAGGAGGCAGAGAGGACACCAGTGTGTGATAACGACCTAAACATCACTTGTGATGCTGAAAAAAAAGCCAGTGTGTGACATTTGACTGACATTATGTAGGAATTGATTATGAGCAACATCAGAAACGTCCTTCTGCTTCTGAACACCAAAGCTGAATTCACCTTAGAACTGCAGTTCCACCATGACTTCCACAGAAAATGACCACACAGCCCAAAAAGAAACTGAATGTGTTCGGGAAGAGGAGAAAATCATTGGCTACAACCTCCAAAGTGTGCATAACTGCTGTTTTTTGTGCCACCAATCAATCATGGAAGCCTTAATAGAGGGTGATTACACCTAGCATTACAGCCAGTCCTGAGAGTCATAGAAAGCGTGAGCCAAAATGAGAAAGAAAAAGAGCTGAATAGCAAAGGAAATTATTGAATGGTCTGGTAGTCTAGGGATATTGTAATAAGTCAGAATTACCAGTTGCTCACAGCACACACAGAGCTGCCTAGAAAAGGAAAAATTACATTAATTGCTGCCAAAGCCATTTGCCTTTGGTTTCAGTCTAGATATTTCTTTGGATCTCAAAATTATTTTTGTATGTCTTCTGTTCACAATGACTGTTTTTTGTTTTTTTTCATTGTCAAAACCTTTCATTAGGCTCTTCCTCCTGGAACCCCCTTCTCTGCTAATGAATGGGTCTTATCATCCAACATGTCACTTCATTGCGTGCCAAAAGAAAACAAAAAAAACAAAACAACTTCCACCTTATCTTCCCAGTTCTCAGTGGACAGCATTAAAGCTTTATTTACATAGCACCAATTCACAAGAACAGTCACCTGAAGGGCCCTGACGAGCTTAGCATAGTATAAAGACAAGAAACAGGGGGAAATAACTAACTTGGGTCTGTCCAAACATGCCAGAGTCTGCCTGCCAGTACCTCTAAAGCTAAAGAACATGTTATATTCTATATGTTAAACCTTACAAAAACCTGAGTAAAAAGGAAATGTGGGTTTCCCAGGTGACTGTTATAGATTGCCTTTAGACAGGCCCATACTAGCTGGTTCATCTGAGTTCAGAGGGCTCCTTGTTCTAGCTTCATATTGAGTTTCCAAACACGAGTGTGGTATCAATCTCCTCCTTGAAGAGATTGCTAATATGCATATTTTCTAAAATGTCAAGCTAGTTTTCTTAATGACCTTATCATGTTTTCTCACAGCTTTTATGTAGGGCAACTTCTCATTAATAAAAACCTCGCCGTCTATGCCACCTCCTTGACAGATTGCAGCCACATATGCAGGCAGATGCAGCACTGCTGCGTGAGAGGGGCCACTGCGTCACTCTAAATGTCAGCGTTTGTGGGGAAAAGAAAAAAGGCATGAGCATATCTGGAGTGATAATCTGGATACCCGTGCACCTGGTAAACAGAAAAGAAATATCTGTAGTGAAGGAAGACTAAAGGGTGCATCGCATCATGAGATGTTCTGCTCAGCTTGAAAGATTACAAAAAGTAAGTGTGTCTCTGAAGCAAACTAATGGTGTTGTGTGTGTCAGCAATGTCCACTTATTTGCACTTGGTGGCTACACTTCTCCTCAACGCTACCAGAGGCTGATGGTAAGGCAATGAAAACTCTCGGGAAGCGTTTTCCAAGCAAACATTGAAGCGAGAAGGTGAAAGGATAGAGAGAAAAGGTGGTGTACGCCGGAGTTCAGAGATGGGCGAAAGACAAGCGAGACTTGAGAATGCAATTATATATAGGACAAAGAGTTAAAGGACAGAGCAGCATCAGAGGACAGAGATGAAGAGAGGACAGGAAAGACAGACAAAGGGAAATCAAATAAGTCAAGGCAGGCCGGCGTGTCAGCGTGGCCTCTGACAAAGACAGGAAGAGGCAAAAGAGAAGAATAAAATGAAACAGGAGAAGTATGAGATGGAAGTACGCGTGAACAAAAATGATAAGTGGAGGAGAGGAAAGATGACGTTATAAGCATAATGGTGGTATCCCAGCAAATGAAAAGCAGATACCAGATTGATAAAGAAGATAAAACAGTGAATCTGTCTTCTTTCTTTTTTTTTTTTCTTTTTTTTTTGCTATGCCTTTTTTCTCATGAAAGCAGAAAATAAAGGCATATGAACATCAGCATACTAATTATACATTACATAGTCATGTCTGTTCCATCTGCTGTCAAAGTCATCCAGAAACACAGAGAAGGGTCAAACTAATTTTCATGTAAAAGACTCAATCACATCATTTCTGTTTTTACAATACACTCTGTATTGGTTGACCTTATGATTTCCCTCAGAATGAATGCTTTGTGTCCAGTTATTAATAGTAACGTTCAAAGCAAATGAGTTTCCTAGAAGCTTTAAGCATTCAAGGGAGAACTTAATAACTGCTGTTTGGAAGTATTTAGTTGTTAAGGGCAGCACAAATAGAAGAATTTAGATATTTAATGGAGTTAACAGCTTATTTAGCCTGCAGGGAATTTGGAAGCCTTTTTGAACATTGAATTTGCATTAAAAGCCCAATTTAACAGCTGAAAGGCACTTTAATCAGTCCTTAGCACGGACTAACAGCTATTTGATAATGAGCTACCTTACCATTTAAAAACTGCTGTCTTTAAGTTAAATAAACTCTTTTATTGTAGGATTGTGTTTATCTTACAGGAAAAAAACAAACAAACAAACTGTAAACAAAATTAAAAAGGTGCTCCTTGGCTTTGCTAAACTTATGATTGTGGATAGGAGACATTAGGTAATAAAGGAGTACATTTTGACGCAAGCCATAAAGAGTCCTGAGTGGTGCTGCTGCAAATTGAATTTAGGTATTAGAGGGGCAGGACACATCTAAAGCCAGAGAAGGCACAAAGACATTCTGAACCCCCAGAAGTGGATCTAACCATATATTTGTCTTTGTCACAAATACACACTCTACACTTGCCCATGCACAAACCTCTGTTTACTAAGTCGTCAGCTATTTGCTCTATTCTAGCACCACCTATTGATACTACTTCAGCTGTTCAGCACAAGTGCTGTAGATACAACGCTACTGCGTGGTTCTGTTTCATTAACGACCAGCCTGAACTGTAAACCTTTTCCTCTCTCATTCGTGCCATGCCCATGCTCACTTTCCCTGGAGTTTCACTGAGTTCAGTCTCAAACCACATGCATGCAAATGTTTCAAGCTTTTGTTATGCAAAAACTACTCATCCAGCCACCTGCACTTGGTAAACAGCTTAATGGGGTGGAGATAACTGAAACAGATGACTGTGAAATTAAATTTTACGACAGCAGATCCTCTTGTCTGCATGGAAATACAAGAATAACAACATTTGCCTCAATAAAGTTCATATAAGACTCATGCAGAGAACGGAG